>NW_015391009.1:4579-19588 GCF_001527695.2 Protobothrops mucrosquamatus
ACCGAGGCCCCCAGACCACCCAAAGGCCGCTGGAGGGGTCATCGGGGCCACCGGGACTGCTAGAGAGCCACCCGAAGGCCCCCGAGGCCAGAGTGGATTGCCAAGGGGCCATTGGGGGGTCCGCTGGCCCAGTTCTTGAAGGGCCGCCAAGGCTGCCAGGAAGGCCCACAGGTCCAAGAGGGCCGCCAAGGCCACCAGATAGATAGATAGATAGACAGAGATAGATAGATAGATAGATAGATAGACAGACAGACAGACAGACAGACAGACAGACAGACAGACAGACAGACAGACAGATAGATGGATGGATACAGATGATAGATAGATAGACAGAAAGAAAGATAGACAGAGATAGATAGATAGATAGACAGACAGACAGACAGACAGACAGACAGACAGACAGACAGACAGATAGATAGATAGATAGAGATAAATATATAGACATAGATGAGAGAGAGAGAGAGAGAGAGAGAGAGAGAGAGAGAGAGAGAGACCTAGCTAGCTAGCTAGATAATAGATAGACAGACAAACAAGAGAGAGAGGATATGTGTAGAGCAAGCGTGTCAAACCCGCAACATCACATGACGTGCCGCAATGTATCGCAACTTTTTTGCCATTGCTGGCAATGGGATAGGCGCAGTTTCGACATGACGCATCCGGTCTGCGGGCCGGCAGTTTGACACCCCTGGTGTAGAACATTTATTTATGGAGGTTGCATACAAAGGAAATACTTATGAGAATTTTCCAAACATATGTATTGGAAGTAGATTTTAAAAAGCTGTTTGGGGAAATTGGATTTCTACAAAGATTGCATCAAAAATATATTGGAATAGAAGGATATGATAGATATTTGCATTTAGAGGATATGTCGGAGATTTGTTTTGAAGAATAGTTACGTTACGGACAATTGCATACCAAGGCGCCACATTTAGGCTAGATGAGGACAAAGGAAGAATAAACATTTGTGAAAGTTAAACTTTTTTCTCTATGCAGACTGGAGTATCCCTTTATCAAAATAGTAAAATTTATTATATTTTTTATTGTTCTCACCAACAGTCACAATAACCTTCACCTTCTTCTTCTTCTGCTTTGATGCCTTAATCATCAGGAAAATTTTTATCTCTCTCTTGACCATAGAAATCTTAATCTACTAAAAAAAAAAACCTTAATTATTTCAGCACGCTTGACATCCCAGGTCAGACATGCAAACCTACTTTTCCAGAAACTCGTCTGTTACCTTCAGATAGGATCATCAATCCTGTAAGTTTTTGCAAAAGACTGTCCATTAGTAAAGTTATGCTAGGATCACTTACTAACATAATTAAAATACCTTCCCTGGCACCATCAGCGTGGCAGAAAATGAGATCAGAGTTAATGAGAGGCCAATGGAGAGTGGCCACACTTGGAATACGGCATCCAGTTTTGGTCACCACGATGTAAAAAAGATGTTGAGACTCTAGAAAGAGTGCAGAGAAGAGCAACAAAGATGATCAGGGGACTGGAGGCTAAACCATATAAGGAACGGTTGCTGGAATTGGGTATGTCTAGTTTAATGAAGAGAAGGACGAGGGGGGACAGGATATCAGTCTTCCAGTATCTCAGGGGCTGCCCCAAAGAAGAGGGAGTCAAGCTATTCTCCAAAGCACCTGAAGGCAGGACAAGAAGCAATGGATGGAAACTAATCAAAGAGAGAAGCAACCTAGAACTAAGGAGAAACTTCCTGACAGTTAGAACAATTAACCAGTGGAACAACCTGCCTCCAGAAGTTGTGAATGCTCCAACACTGGAAGTTTTTAAGAAGACACTAGACAGGCACTTCTGAAATGGTATAGGGTCTCCTGCTTGAGCAGGGGGTTGGACTAGAGCAGACATGTCAAACTGGCAACGTCATGTGATGTCGCACAACGTATCGGGACAGTTTTGCCATTGCCGGCAATGGGGTGGGCGCGGCTTCCACGTGATGTGTCCAGCCTGCGGGCCGGCAGTTTGACACCCCTGGACTAGAGGATCCCCAAGGTCCCTCCCAACTCTGTTATTATGTTATTCTGAATAAGAGTTGTGACAGAAGCAAATTCTAGCCTAAGACAACCAATAATTTTGGCATCTTGCACTTCTGCAGTAAACTTAGCTTGTCAAACCATAGCCGATACTGATGCTGTTGTATAAAACATGCTCCTACCTATAACACCTAAGAATCTGTAGAATAAATTTTAAAATTATCATATGGAACTCGTATCCATGTAGCTTCCTGCGTCATCTTTCCCTCTTGGGAATTTTAACAACAGTCCATCACATTAACGTAGGAAAGGACACATTCGTGCAAATCACAATTATTTAAAACAACACCTTTTTTAAAAAAAAAAAAAAAAAACAAAGCCCTGTTTGTAATTATCGTTTCGGTTGGCTAGATCACCAACTGGTTAGTTATTACCAACTAAAGATAAGGAGGTGTGATCTCCATCAATAACCCACTTTAATGTCTGATGTTTCCCTATTAGCGATGGACGATCCCCGGAGCATAATAGAAATCGACCTTAGTTAGATTAGTTTTATGCTAATCATTTCTCTCCATTGAACAGATTTTTGCTGATGTCTGTTTTCATATGGTTTGCGTATCAGCGTGAAAAGGCAGAATTAAACAAACATACTGTTCTTCTCCCAGTCCTTTAATCACCACTGCACTAGCGGGTTGCTAGAAAGGAGTTGGGACTGAATAGAAGTGATTCTATTTGGGGATAATGAAACAGCTGGCCAGTATAGGCTATCCTTGAGGTATGAACAGACCATTTAATGAACATTTTAAGTTATAACACACTGCCCCAAAGCTAAATATGAATCCGTTTCAAAGTTACAAACTCTGCAGTACCCCCACAGCCATTTGCCCTTACAACCAACCACAGAGATGCAGCAGCACACTCATCCACCTATTACTCTCTCATCCTGCCCCACCAGGTCCTGTTGTGGACAGCTGAGTGGACCCGGCAGCTGAGTCTGGGGAATCAGAGGAGGAGGAGGAGGGGCCTGGAGAGCCATCAGAGTTGGAGGAAGGCTCTGATGTGCTCCAGGACTTACAAACTGATGAAGAGCCTGGCCCCTCTACTCGTGCTCAGGCTGAGACCCAGCTGTGCTGGGAAGCTGAGTCAGACTCTGAGGACTCACAGCTGGAAGACATCATAGACGCTCGCAAACGCAGACAGGCAACAAGAGCAGGACAGAGGGAGGCAATGGTGCGGCTCCAAGGGTGAAGGAGAAGGCACTGAGAAGCCACACTTTGGGGCTGCATAATAAAAAGGGACGGTGTGGGCAGTGCTGGTTGCTGAAGACAACCGTTTACAAAGGACTCAAGTTTCATGGAATCATGTTCTGTTTGCCTGTGAACAATTCTCCGTTTGCATCGTGTTCTGTTTGCCTTTGCTTTTGGGACATTTTGCAGGTCTGTACTTAATTAATAAAAGGGGTTTGTTTTTCCTGCATTTCCAGCCTACTTGTTAAAAGAGAGGTTTGTCCTTGTGAGTTAACAAGGACTCACATTGGCTGGGACAGAACAGGTCCTCAGAGGCGCTGGGCCTGCTTTTCCAACATACTGGGTTCCAGGCACTCCTCCCCGTCCCCACCGCCCTATCACCATTTGCTCGCTTCCCTTTTAACAATATCCAGAGACAAGCTGGCAGAGCTAAGAAGAAATTGTGCCTATTTTGGTTCCTTGTAAGCCTTTCCTTCCCAGCCAGCATAAATTACTATGATTTTTTCTTAGCGCCACCAGCCTAAGACTAGCCTAAAGCTAGAGCTGGCGGCGCTAAGAAGAAATTGCACCGTTTTTTGCTGGCTGGAGAGCGAAGGATTGCAAGGAACAAAAACAGGCACAATTTCATCTTAGTGCTGCCAGCACTAGCTTTACGCTCATCTTAGGCTGTCAGAGCAAAGATAAAATCCTGTTGCTTTTGCTTCCATGGCAATCCTTTCTTCCCCAGCCAGCATAAATCACTTGTCATGTGTCTGAGTAACGAAACACTTAAAGGACTTTCAGGCATGTTTTCCCCTAAAAGCATTTATTAAGGTTACAATACATCAGCACAGCATGGTGGAATGCTTAGGTCTGCTTCTCTTCCGTTACGCATAACATTCCAAACATTTTCCACTCCCTTATTGTAGGGTCATGGTTCACATCTAGAGTCATGGTTCACATTCTAGAGTCGTAACGGAAGAGGAGCAGACCTAAGCATAATGTCATGTGTCTGAGTAACGAAACACTTAAAGGACTTTCAGGCATGTTTTCTCCTAAAGGCATTTATTAAGGTTACAATACGTCAGCACAGCATGGTGGAATGCTTAGGTCTGCTTCTCTTCCGTTACGCATAACATTCCAAACATTTTCCATTCCCTTATTGTAGGGTCATGGTTCACATCTTCCAATCAACTTGGAAGATGTGATTTACTTCCGGTTTCTTTCTCCCGGGCTATCCTTATGCTCCTCCCTCTTTCCCAGTTGCTGGTTTAACTATATATATACCAGACAGTTCTGCACAATGTCAAAGCAAGAATATACAGTATTTGCAGCATTGACATCACTACCAATTTATGCTGGCTGGTCAAAGGAGTGTCCCATCCATGGGTGCTATTTGATATACAGATAGTCCTCAACTTATAACCACAACTAAGACCAAAGTTTTGGTGGCTAAGCAAGGTGGTTGGGAAGTGAGTCACACCCAAGGACAATGTATGTCTCTCTTTCTTACTTTGTCTTTAGGCACATTTTTCTGGTTTTGTATTGTTTTTGTTTTTGTTTTTTTCTTTTCTTTCTTGTTTGTATATTGTATTTTAACTTTGGAAATAAAATAATTTTCTTTTACTTAAAAAAAGAAAGGAAAGTATAAGTCACCGGAGAAGCTTCGAAGTGATGGGAGAATGAGGAACAGAAAGAAGTAACAGTCTGCTCCCACTTTCGCAATTGACGCAATCAAGCAAACTTGAAAGAACTGCCAAGAGAAATTCTTAAGAAATTCTCAAGCATCCTAAGTGAGAGAAAAAAAGAAAGAGAAAAGAAAAGAGAGAAAGAAACAAAAACAGAAAGAGGAGGAAGGAGGAAGGAGGAAGGAGGAAGGAAGGAAGGAAGGAAAGTAGGAAGAAAGAGAAAGAAAGAAAGAAAGAAAGAAAGAAAGAAAGAAAGAAAGAAAGAAAGAAAGAAAGAAAGAAAGAAAGAAAGAAAGAAAGAAAGAAAGAAAGAAACCTCTTTTACCATGGAAGAAAATGTTTCAGAACAATTTGAAGAAAGCAAGCACATACACACAAGCAAATACACACACTCATTTCCAATAACCATAATTAAGATATGCAAAATGAAACATATGTGTCCCTCCCTCTCTTTTTCTCTATTTTAAAAAGCCGAGAGAAAACGAACATTTCATGTCCTGACCCTTCTCTGCTTTGCATAGATGGGTGAGTGATTTTCGTGGCTTGAAAATGGAGATCAAACATCATCTTCCCACATCGAGAATTTTTCCCCAATTACTCCCACAGCTCTGAAACGATCGTGCAAAAATAGCCCCCACTTTTTAATTCATTGCAAATTGCCAGTGATTCATTTTTGCCTGTGAATATATGCCTTTATCAGCCTGAGAATGTTTCTGAAGAGTGATAGGCCTTGCGCGGAACAAAATAACAGAATAACAAGAGTTGGAAGGGACCTTGGAGGTCATCTAGTCCAACCCCCTGTTCAGGCAGGAAACCCGGTACCATTTCAGACAAATGGTTGTCCTATCCTATCTCTTCTTAAAAACCTCCAATGATGGAGCACCCACAACTTCTGGAGGCAGGTTGTTCCACTGATTAATTGTTCTCACTGTCAGGAAATTTCTCCTTAAAATTAGTTTTAAGTTGCTTCTCTCCTTGATTAGTTTCCACCCATTCCTTCTTGTCCTGCCTTCAGGTGCTTTGGAGAATAGGTGGACCCCCCCTCTTCTTTGTTGCAGCCCCTTAAATATTGGAACACTGCTCTCACATCACCCCTAGTCCTTCTTTTTGCTGGACTAATATACTCAATATAATGTCTTATATTCTCCTCTACTGAGTACAATATTAAAAGCGGAAAGAAATCAGAAGAATTCAGGGATGGGAAAGAATCTACAGGTAGTCCTTGACCGTTCATTTAACGACAGTTCAAAATTTCAACTGGCTTGGAAAAAGTGACTTATGACCTGTACTTGGCACTTACAACTGTTGCACCATTCTCATGGTTACATGATCGCAATTTGGGTGCAGAGCAATCAGCTCACATTTACGACCAATTGTGGCATCTTGCAGTAACATGATCATGATTTGCAGTCTCTTTTTTTTTTGCCAATTTTCACCCAATTGGGGAAGCTGGATTTTTTTTTTTATAATAATGTTTTTTATTACTTTTTATAATTGAACAACAAATACAAATATGATGCATCTACATAAGCAAAAAAAGATACTCAATACATTCTCGGATACGCTCGGCCTTGCCTCCACCCTCATCCATTTACCTCTCCTTCCTCCCCCTAAACCCACAACCTCTCCTCCTTCTGGGGAAGCTGGATTAATCTAACAGTTGCACAACTTGCTTAATGTCCATGGCGGTGGACTTAACGACCACCCTAAACATTGTCATAAAATCAGGTCATAAAATCGGGTCCAACTGAACTTATGACAGAGCGAATTACGACAGAAATTCCAAGCACAATTGGGGTTGTAAGTGTCAAAGAATTGTGCAGGAGCTTTCCAGATGACGTCAGAGACACTGACACAAACTTGTTGTCTTTAATACAGGTAGTCCTCAGTTTACAATAGTTCATTTAGTGACCGTTCGAAGTTACAACGGCACTGAAAAAAGTGGCTGATGACCATTTTTCACTTGCAACCGTTTCAGCATCCCCATGGTCATGTGATCAAAATTCAGACACTTGGCAACTGACTCATATTTATGACAGTTACAGTGGCCTCGAGTTACGTAATCCCCTTTTGCAAACTTCTGGCAAGCAAAGTCAATGGGGAAGCCAGATTCATTTAACAACCATGTTACTAACTTAGCAGCTGCAGTGATTCACTTTAACAACTGTGGCAAGAAAAGCCGTAAAAACAAATGTCTCACTTAGCAACATAGATTTGGGACTCAATTGTGGTCGTAAATCAAGGACTACCTGTATATAAATATATTTAACATTTAAATTGTCTTTGTCATCATTCCAGAAAGAACAAACATAAGATAGTTAGGAACATCATGAGGTAAATAAAACAGTATGCAGAACACACTGAAGAGAAAAAGGCGGGAAAATGGGAAACGCCCCCTTTATACTTACAGCAACCAATCATAGTGTAGATTGCCTCATGCATGAGTCAGCACTAACTAATCAGTTACAACTCTGTGTATAGACCTGTTGTACATTTTACTATTCCAGCTACTAAATGCAATATTCTAACAGTCACTTGGAGACCTCCTGTACTATTCTCACACCATTAAATCTTGGAGACCTCCTGTACTATTCTCACATCTTTAAATCTTGGAGCATCCTTGGACTGCCCCAAATGCACTCGATTTCCCGTGATTTTTCCATGAAAAACACTGGAAGTTTTAAAGAAGAGATTGGACAACCATTTGTCTGAAATGGTATAGGGTTTCCTGCCTGAGCAGGGGGTTGGACTAGAAGACCTCCAAGGTCCCTTCCAACTCTGTTATTCTATTTGTCTGATTTTGTTCACATTACAATGACTACTAAAGTGCCAAAGATTGTATAGATTTTAGAGCGTTTTGGGGCACCTTGTTCGGAAATAAACACCGATTCTAAGTGAAATAGTAAACACAGTAATGAATAGCTTAGCCCTGTCAGTTAATTCTTGTTGTAACCACAGTAGAAAAAAGTAGTTAATGTTAAGCAATTGCTTCTTGTATTTAGTCAATAAATCAGAGATTAATGTAGTCATATCTTAAAAGAGTTCAGTCACGTGAAAAATATTCCCTTTCTAGCCGTGTGGAGTCTGAGGCAGAAAAAAGAATGGAGTGAGATCTTTATTAAAGTTATTAGCACCGCACATCATTACCTTTAATGAACTGATTAATAACAATTACAGGCTGCTCCCCATTATAATTCTGGAAAGCACTGTATCCCTAATAAACTAAAAAATAAATAAATGTTGGTTCTGATAACTGCTGCTTATCCACTTTTTACATAACGAGTGTCATTTAATTAGCATCCTGGATTAATTAAACATGTCTTGGGGGAAGGGGCCAAGAATTGTTTGTTTGGAGTTTGGTTTCCCAAGGGTTTACGCATCGTTGAAGAAGACATTTAGTTTCTTGAGCCAATTATTTATTTCTGAGCCTCATCAATGTTCTTCCCCATGTCTCCTTCTATGGAAAGGATCGGCAGGGAAGCAGGTGATGTTACGAGTCCCCCTCCCTTGAGGAGGTCCATTTGGTGGGACCAAGAAGAAGGGCCTTCTCCATGGTGGCTCCCTCTCTGTGGAACATCATCACTGTGGAGATAAGACTGGCCTCCAGTTTGACACTCTTCTGAAAGGCTCTGGAGACCTGGTTTTGCTAGAAGGCCTAGAGACCCCAGGTAATATTGACCCCATAGAATAGAATAATAAAGTTGGAAGGGACCTTGGAGGTCTTCTAGTCCACCCCCATGCTCAGGCAGGAAACCCTATACCATTTCAGAGAAATGGTTGTCCAGTCTCTCCTTAAAAACTTCCATTGTTTTAGAGCATTCATAACTTCTGGAGGCAAGTTGTTCCACTGATTAATTGTTCTCACTGTCAGGAAATTTCTCCTTAGTTCTAGGTTGCTTCTCTCCTTGATTAGTTCCCATCCGTTGCTTCTTGTTCTGTTTTCAGGTGCTTTGGAGAATAGCTTGACTTCCTCTTTTTTGGGGCAGCCCCTGAGATTTTGGAACATTGCTATCATGTCACCCCTCGTCCTTCTTTTCATTAAACAAGATATAACCCAATTCCAGCAACCATTCTTTATATGTTTTAGCTTCCAGTCCCCTGATCAAGTGGTTGATTTGATTGTTATCACCAGGCTGATGGAGGTTTATTGGTTCTTCTATTGGGGTTTTCTATAAGCCACCCAGAGTCACCAAGTGTTGGGCATTCGCTCTTTAAAAAATAAATAAAATGCTATACATAATACATTTCCTTACCTTACCTACTTTTAATCTCAAATGCCTCAAATGATGAAACTGTCCCTTGAAAAGAAGCTGGTGCAGTATTTTAAGCATCTTTTCTAGTATCGCTAGAGCATCACTGGTGCAAATATTAATGCTGAACCAGGCCCATTGAGTTTCTCCAGTAGCTATGAATTCTGCTTACAGCCCCCTATTAATGGAAGATTACTTTTTAACAACTAGGCATGATAGATAGATAGATAGATAGATAGATAGATAGATAGATAGATAGATAGATAGATAGATAGATAGATAGATAGATAGATAGATAGATAGATAGATAGATAGATAGATAGATAGATAGATAGATAGATAGATAGATAGATAGACGGACAGACAGACGGACAGACGGACAGACGGATAGACGGATAGATGGATAGACGGATAGACGGACAGACGGACAGACGGACAGACAATAGATGATAGATTATCTATCTATCTAATTTCTATAGCCACTCATCTGTCAATGACTTTGGACAGCTTACAATTCAATATATATATTACAATTCAAATATTAAAAACATTTTAAAACAATAAAAACAATTTTAGGAAATAGACAGCTGAAGGTGAAGGAACAGGAAAATGCACAGTCCAGTAATTCTCAACTTCAACAACTTTAAGAAGTCTGGACTTCATCTCCCAGAATTCCCCTTTGCTGGCTGGGAAACTCTGTGAGCTGAAGTCCACTCCTCTTAAATCTTGCTGAAATTGAGAAACACCAGAATTAGTCCATTGTATGCTTTAAGCAGGGGTAGTCAACCTTGGCTCTTTTATGACTCGTGGACTTCAATTCCCAGAATTCCTGAGCCAGCTAAGCTGGCTCAGGAATTCTGGGAGTTGAAGTCCACGAGTCATAAAAGAGCCAAGGTTGACTACCCCTGCTTTAGAGAAATAACATAATATTTATACATCTCCCCAAAAATTCAGAGGAAAAAAAAATGGGGTGGAGAAAAAAATATTTGGGACACAATTCAGTTTTGTAATTGAATGCCTAGCAACTAAAATAACTTAGCTCTGAGATGGCTTTTCTAATATCCTTAAGGATGCTAGAAATTGGTCTGAATGGCTGGTTGCCTAGTTGAAAAAAAAAATTGGAAATGAGGAACAATATCCATTAGCAAGGATAAACAAGATCACCTGCCATTCAAAAGGCTTTAAACCAAAATCTATAAATATTAAGATGGGCCCAGCCTTCCCCACTCCGTTTTTTTTTCCCCTTCCTCTGTCACCATCCGTTTCATCTCGCTTTTCAAAATGAGCCAACCTTTTTCTTTTATGTTCAGTAGAAGGAAACCTTCGAAACAAGGAACATTGCACAGGATTTATAGTTATTTACTCATATCATTTTGAATCATTCAAAGGTCCTTAATTTTGCCTAGATAGAAACTGGAACTCTACCATGATCTGAATAAGATCGTTGGCTCACGTTCCGAAGCTACTTCCAAAATAAAATGGCAATTAGAAAATTGGTTCAAACTGACAATAAGCTCTGGAGTGTAATTTAAAAATTATACAGTAGATTCGATGGGCATTATTCTCCTTTTGCAGATGCATCTGGAAAAGGACCGTAGGTAGGTATAACCTCTTCTTGAAAACTTCCAGTGATGGAGCACCCACAACTTCTGGTGGCAAGCTGTTCCACTGGTTAATCGTTCTCACTGTCAGGAAATTTCTCCTTAGTTCTAGGTTGCTTCTCTCCTTAATTAGTTTCCATTTGTTGCTTCTTGTCTTGCCTTCAGGTGCTTTGGAGAACAGCTTGACTCCCTCTTTTTTGTGGTAATTCCTGAGATATTGGAGTACTGCTATCATGTCACCCCTAGTTCTTCTTTTCATTAAACTAGGCCAGGGGTAGGCAACCTTGGCTCTTTTATGACTCGTGGACTTCAACTCCCAGAATTCCTGAGCCAGTATGGCTCAGCTTGGAAACCTCTCCCTTTCCCCTCAGCATGGCTGGCTCAGGAATTCTGGGAGTTGAAGTCCACCAGTCATAAAAGAGCCAAGGTTGCCTACCCCTGAACTAGGCACACCTAATTTCTGCAACCATTCGTCATATGTTTTAGCCTCCATTCCCCTATCTTTGTTGCTCTTCAGTACTCAAAACTTGATTATCTAGGTTAGCAACCAGCCCAACATCTGTTTTTATCCAACTAACCAACATAAAGCATGGTTCATTTTAATTTTTAAATTAAATTAAAATCCTGCTACTTTTCCACCTGAGTGAAATAAATGGACATAATGATTTATATATATCCTGAAAACTAGCACTCCGCTTTTGGTCAAAGAGCTCTGAGGTTATTCCTGGGATCTGTTGGAGCTACTCATGTTTCTTGAAACAAAAGAATATTAAAGGAAGAAATATATTCCATGAATGTAACATCTGACATCTTGACTTTCCAGTCTGCAACATTCCAGGAAAGAATAGAGATGACCTATTATTTAGGATAGACTCATTCAGACTCTAGGACAGGGGTCTTCAAACTTGGCCCTTTTATGACTTGTGGACTTCAACTTCCAGAATTCCTCAGCCAGGTATGCTGGCTGGGGAATTCTGGGAGTTGAAGTCCACAAGTCATAAAAGGGCCAAGTTTGAAGACCCCTGCTCTAGGACAATGTTTCTCAATCTTAGTAACTTTAAGATGAGTGGACGTCAATTCCCAGAATCCCCCAGTCAGAATTCTAAGATTTGAAGTCCACTCATTCTAAAGTCGAGGACCATCCTAAATCCACGGTCAGTGAATTTGCTAAATATAGAGAGTCTTTTGTCACAAATCTGAATTATGCTCTACACTCTGACATCTAAAGTAGAGCCAGAGATAATTCAACTTTATTTCATAGAACAAACGCTATCAATAAATAATCAGAATACCAAAATTTTAATTTTTTTGCCTGACATGGTCATAAAATTCACAAATTGCAAATAAATGTGTCTCCAACTGAACAGCTGGGCACCTATAAATACCTTGGAGTGCAGCTCCGTGCTTTCTTATGCTTGAATGCCCATTTTTTTTGTACCCAGCAAAAGTCACACAGTGTACTTTTACTGCTATTGTAAGATTTTACTATTACAAAGGAGGCCATGATATCCCAGCAGCCTGCAAAGTCTTCCAAGCTAAGGTGGTCCCTCAGCTTCTTTACAGCTCCAAAATATGCTCCTTTGGAAAGCTTAACATTATTGGAATCATCCCAAATAAGTTTATTAGAGCCAGATTGATGGTGCCAAAATGTATCAAAAACGCCCTCTTGCCTGTAGAAACAATGACAGTTTTAGAAATATAGATGTATAGGACCAGAAGGGAGTCTAGAGTAGAGTAGAGTAGAGTAGAGTAGAGTAGAGTAGAGTAGAGTAGAGTAGAGTAGAGAGAAGAGTAGAGTAGAATAGAGTAGAGTAGAGTAGAATAAAATAGAATGGAATGGAATGGAATGGAATGGAATAGAATAGAATAGAATAGAATAGAATAGAATAGAATAGAATAGAATAGAATAGAATAGAATAGAATTGGCCAAGTGTAACTGGAGTCACAGAATTTGTCTCTGGTGCAGAAGCTCTCACTGTACATATAAACAATAAAGTAACATAATCATAAGAAATCAAAAGTAGAAGGTAGTAGAAAAGATGAGAAGGATAATATTAATACAGCCATACTGTATGGGTAAATATACTTAGACACATTACAATACTGTATGGATTAGGTGTTCCGCAGAGTGCTGGCATGGGGGAAAATAACTGTCCCTGTGCGTGGCTGTTTTGGCATGCACTGCCCTATAGCGGCGTCCAGAGGGGAGAAGTTGAAACCGTTTATGTCCAGGATGTGAGGGGTCTGTGGATATTTTCTCCGCCCTCTTTCTGGCCCGTGCAATATACAGGTCCTCAATGGAAGGCAGGCTGGTAGCAATTGCTTTTTCTGCAATTTTAACTATCCACTGAAGTCTGGGTCTGCCCTGTTTTGTTGCTGCACCAAACAGCTGTAGAAACTCTAAGCCAGTGGTGGAGAACCTATGGCACGCGTGCCAGAGGTGGCCCTCAGAGTCCTCTCTGTGGGCACCCATGCCATGCCCCAGAGATGGTGAGGAACTGGCCCCCGCCACCCCGGCCGTGCCCACCCAGTCTGCCATGACCACCGTGGCCACCCCCACCCGGCGCCCGGTGATAAATAAGTGGGTTTTGGGTTGCAGTTTGGGCACTGGGTCTCTAAAAGGTTTGCCATCACTGCTCTAAGCTATATGCTACTATTCTATAACCTCTAGTAAATAAATAAATAAATAAATAAATAAATAAATAAATAAATAAATAAATAAATAAATAAATAAATAAATAAATAAATAAAGCCAGATGGTTGGACTTCATGGAGTATTTCCACATCCTTTTTCAGGAAAGGCCAAGGTGTATGTCTGTATTTCCTGGGTGTTCTTTATAAATATACAGGGAGTCCTCAACTTTACAACAGTTTGTTTCGTGACCGTTCAAAGTTAAAAATGATACTGAAAAAACTTAACTAATGAATTGTTCTCGCCATCAGGAAATTCCTCCTCAGTTCTAGGTTGGTTCTCTCCTTGATTAGTTTCCGTCCGTTGCTTCTCATTCAGGTGCTTTAGAGACCAGGTTGACTATCAGGATCCACAAGAATCTCTGATCCTCAACTGTTCAAAGTTGTTGGAGCCCATTGATTGCTCACCAGCTTTGCCCATTGTTCCCCTCTGCCTTCCTCACCACCCTCTGAGGCCTCCTTGAGCTTATTCCTAAATTAATGCAGCTGAAAAACAACAACAACAACAACAACAATAAAACCTCTTCCTTGCTTTGTGCAGAAATATTGCTCGTCAAAAATGAAGGATCTGAATTTTATTAGGTCTGAGTTATAGTGTCTCCGTTTCAGGGGACGCTTGGCGTTCTCCTAACTGGGATTCGCATAATACATACATTTGGCTAAAAAAAGAAACTTTATGTGGTTTTCTGACCATAATAACTTTGTTAATAAAACAAGGGGAAAGAGGAATGAACGATGGAAGGCCCTGAATCTTGTACAAGGTCTGTCATTTTTCAGTAGCGGGGAACGTGTTTTAACAACAGCTATATGCTGCCCGTAACTGTGCTGTCCCTCATTATAAATTTATCTCCCTTCCCACACATTCCCAATATTATCTCACGGGTCCTTCCTCTAAATTATTCACATCTTGACATGTAGGACTGTGAAGGAGGCCGCACAGACACATCACTTATCCTGCCGTTAAGAGTGTCCTTGCTGGCTTAATTGTGTTTTCTTCCTGAAACTTTCCGCATAGTAGTGTAATTATTCTGCACCTATCCCATTCCGAGATTAAATGCTAATGAATGTACAGTTGCAATGGCATTACTGAGCTTTTGAAAAGAAATCCAGTCCCCTTCCCCCCCCCTCCACTTTTACGGTAGTTTGTAGTTGTAGTTTGTTTTGGAAACTTAATAAAGATATTTGAAAGGAAAGGAAAGGGAAGGGAAGGGAAGGGAAGGGAAGGAAAGGAAGAGAAAGGGAAGGGAAGAGAAGGGAAGAAAAGGAAAGGAAAGAGAAGGGAAGGAAAGGAAAGGAAAGGAAAGGAAAGGAGAAAGGGAAGGGAAGGAAAGGAAAGGAAAGGAAAGGAAAGAGAAGGAAAGGAAAGGAAAGGAAAGGAAGAGAAAGGGAAGGGAAGAGAAGGGAAGAAAAGGAAAGGAAAGGAAAGGAGAAAGGGAAGGGAAGGGAAGAAAAGGAAAGGAAAGAGAAGGAAAGGAAAGGAAAGGAAAGGAAAGGAAAGGAAAGGAAAGGAAAGGAAAGGAAAGGAAAGAGAAGGAAAGGAAAGGAAAGGAGAAAGG
>NW_015391009.1:20007-21390 GCF_001527695.2 Protobothrops mucrosquamatus
AAGGAAAGGAAAGGAAAGGAAAGGAAAGAGAAGGAAAGGAAAGGAAAGGAAGAGAAAGGGAAGGAAAGGAAAGGAAAGGAAAGGAAAGGAAAGGAGAAAGGAAAGAGAAGGAAAGGAAAGAAAAGGAAGGGAAGGGAAGGGAAGGGAAGAAAAGGAAAGGAAAGAGAAGGAAAGGAAAGGAAAGGAAAGGAAAGGAAAGGAAAGGAGAAAGGGAAGGGAAGGGAAGAAAAGGAAAGGAAAGAGAAGGAAAGGAAAGGAAGAGAAAGGGAAGGGAAGGGAAGAAAAGGAAAGAGAAGGAAAGGAAAGGAAAAAAAAGGAAAGGAAAGGAAAGGAAAGGGAAAAAAAGGGAAGAAAAGGAAAGGAAAGAGAAGGAAAGGAAAGGAAAGGAAAGGAAAGGAAAGGAAAGGAAAGGAGAAAGGGAAGGGAAGGGAAGAAAAGGAAAGGAAAGAGAAGGAAAGGAAAGGAAAGGAAGAGAAAGGGAAGGGAAGGGAAGAAAAGGAAAAAAAGGAAAGAAAAGGAAAGGAAAGGAAAGGAAAGGAAAGGAAAGGAGGAAGGGAAGGGAAGGGAAGGGAAGGGAAGGGAAGGGAAGGGAAGATCCTCTTCCATTTCCACCCAAATTTCCAATTAACAGGCTCACCTGCAGTTTTCAAGGCTGAAATCCTAAAGGATAATTTGGAATTGTCCTTTTGCAGATGGCATTCAGCAACCAAACTCTGCATTTCTTCTGCACGGTCCCCTGTTTTTGCTATTGGGAACTGTAATGTTTATTTTATTTATTATTAAACTTCAATGCCACCCAGCTCGCCAACACGACTCTAGGCAGCCTGTGTGATAATGAATAATACAAAAAAGAAAGATGGTTCATATTTTTCAGTCCCTCTGAATTTCAATGCGCCTTCCTCCAAGTTGAAGAAATAGGTTTAAAAAGACCAGGCGTTTTTCGGACTCAAATCCTAATGCCATTCTCAACATTTTTATCTTATTTCTGATAATGGAAGGCCTCGTTGTCTTTTTTTCAGGCCTAGCATACAGGACACAGAATCTCCCCTCTAACTATTCACATTTAGTAGTTTCCCCGATTAGTAGTTTGACTGGTGAAGGTCCAGGCTGGAAACCAGGAGACAGGGAGTTCTAGTCCTGCCTTAAGCATGAAAGCCGGCTGGGTGACTTTGGGCCAATCACCAGGCGACTGGGAGTTCTAGTCCTGCTGTAATCATGAAAGCTGGCTGGGTGACTTTGGGCCAATCACTAGGTGACTGGGAGTTCTAGTCCTGCCTTAAGCATGAAAGCCGGCTGGATGACTTTGGGCCAATCACCAGGCGACTGGGAGTTCTAGTCCTGCTGTAATCATGAAAGCTGGCTGGGTGACTTTGGGCCAATCAC
>NW_015391009.1:24145-26706 GCF_001527695.2 Protobothrops mucrosquamatus
GCTGGCTGGGTGACTTTGGGCCAATCACTAGGAGACTGGGAGTTCTAGTCCTGCCTTAATCATGAAAGCTGGCTGGGTGACTTTGGGCCAATCACTAGGAGACTGGGAGTTCTAGTCCTGCCTTAATCATGAAAGCTGGCTGGGTGACTTTGGGTCAATCACCAGGAGACTGGGAGTTCTAGTCCTGCCTTAAGCATGAAAGCTGGCTGGGCCAGTCACCAGGAGACTGGGAGTTCTAGTCCTGCCTTAAGCATGAAAGCTGTCTGGGTGACTTTGGGCCAATCACCAGGAGTCTGGGAGTTCTAGTCTCCCCATCGACATGAAAGCTGGCTGGGTGACTTTGGTTCTCTCTTTCTCTCTCAAGCTGATCCACCTCACAGGGCTGTTGTTGTGGGGAAAATAGGAGAAGGAAGGAACATGAGATAGATTTTGCTGCCTTGAGTTATTTATAAAATAATAAAGGGGAGATCAAATATAATAATAAAGGGGAGAAAGTTCACGGAGGGTTAAGAAGTAATCAAAAAGGAAACATCAAGAATAACAAAATTTAAGTGGCGCAGAAATTAGCTGGTGCTTTTTCATTGTTGTTGTTTAAAATAAAGCAAGACAATGCCTCTGCACGGCACACATATCTGTATACAGTTTCCATGCCATAAATTTTATGATACCTTCGGTGAATTATGTTTTCTGCAGTTGTCGAAGTTGCCTGTGCTGCAGAATTGGCATCTACTAAATGTGGGAGGCCTTGGAAGGGAGCATTTTGTAAATAAGTCTCTGAGTTCTCTCCAGAAGCTTTTAAAAGTCAGGACTGGGGTGGAAAAAATCATCGTCTAGCTCGGAACTCGATCCGTCCTTATTTGTTTTATTTCGGTTTGTTATTCTGATGGGATCCAACTGCCTCTTCCTCCTCCCACTTTAATCAGCGGCCCTGCAGCTTCTGATTTGGCTCCACAAATTATTTTTGAGTTGGGATGGGTTATTTACAAGCCTAGTTTAAAGAGGGGTGGAAGTACCTCGTTGCTAAATTGATGCAGTTACGATTGGCTTCAAGAGACTGTCATTTAAGTAAATCTGACTTGATAGGTTGCCAGTCTGGAAGCTTCCAGCTTGGAAGTATTACCAAATTCATAGAGGCACCGATTTCAATTTACATTAGGAGTTGTGTTAATTGTGCTTCACCAACACTTGGGGCCTGTCATGGGAATACAGTATCATATCACAAAATTTAACGAAAGCCTTCAGCTACATAGACGTTTACAGTGCATGCATAAAGTATTCAGGTTGTCAAAGGAAAAATCTTCATCAGGGTCCAGTCAAAGCCGGGAACAAACAACATGGCAACTGCTTTAGAAAGAAGGTTGCAGTTTATTGAAGAGGAGAGCCAGACAGAAAGATGGCTCTGGAAGGAGAGGGGGAGCACTTGTAGGGAGTGGGTTTTTATACCCTCTTGGGCTTTTGTTTGGAGTTGTTTCCTGTTCCTGTTTGAGGCTTTGTATTTCCTGTGTCATGTACTTTGACCTGAGTCTGAGTGTGCCCCTTTGGCATTGTGGGTTAATCCTATTATGTCCTGTCTTAGAGTTTGGGTGGGGTATGTAGATTTTAGGTGTCTTTGTCCTCCTAAGCTTCTAGCTGGAGGGCTCCAACCTTCCTGAATGGATTATTTACATCTGCATTTCTACAGAGCTGGTTTCTGCTTGGGGGATGTCTTTGGCTTAGTGTTTCTTACTCTTTTTCTGCACTGTGTTACTGGTCGCAAGAGGAAATTGTGTAAGGCAGTTGCACGTAAGTATTCCGACTATAAATTTAATTTTTGCTGTCCACAGCTTGCCATTTGCCTTCCTCCCTGCTTCATGCTGTTATTTGTGTCAAGTCTTGTTTTTTTTTTTCCAGCGTGTTTTGATGTTCTATTAGTGGTAAACAAATAACTACAGGTGTTCTAATTGAGAGGAAATAAATCCCTAATAAATTCAGTGAACCTTGTTTTTCGCCCCTTCGTGTCAATTTGACAGAATGACAGGACAAAAAAAAAAAGAAATGAAGTCTAAAGATTTCAAATATCTAATTTAATTACCAGTCAATTCCTCAGCAGGGGGTGCTGTAAATATTGCTAGTGTCTTTTGCCAGTTAAACTGGTTTTAATACTAGGCTTGGCTCATGTTTTCTTCTGTGGGGGTGGGGGAGGGAAGAGTAATGTGATATTTGCTAATTTAATGACACCATAAAGTTCCTGTTTTGCAGATGGTAGTGTTCCTCCCTGTTAGTGGGGATTTTTTTTTTAACCAAAATGGGCATCCATTTGGCGTATTTGCAATCACAACAGAGTATGAGTCCATCACCAGCCCAATTCTCTCACACGAAAGAAAGAAAGAAAGAAAGGAAGGAAGGAAGGAAGGAAGGAAGGAAGGAAGGAAAAAAGAAAGAAAGAAAGAAAGAAAGAAAGAAAGAAAGAAAGAAAGAAAGAAAGAAAGAAAGAAAGAAAGAAAGAAAGAAAGAAAGAGAAGGAAGGGAGAAAGAAAGAAAGGAAGGAAGGAAGGAAGGAAGGAAGGAAGGAAGGAAGGAAG
>NW_015391009.1:27327-30336 GCF_001527695.2 Protobothrops mucrosquamatus
AAGAAAGAAAGAAAGAAAGAAAGAAAGAAAGAAAGAAAGAAAGAAAGAAAGAAAGAAAGAAAGAAAGAAAGAATCCAAGGTCAAAATGTGATTTTAAGAACCTTGAAAGGCTCAGATCTTGAGGTTCTTTAAGCTGCACCCAAATGACCTTTATTCCTATTCTAGTAATTGGTTTAACTTCTTTGATATATTTAATGTAGGGTATGATATGAGAAACAGCTATTGCAGAGCTGAACACTCAGTATCTGATGGATGTAATGAACAAATAAGGTTGAAAAGATGCAAGCTTCTGGCCCTCATTTTATTTTGGTTTGCTGGTGTTTTCCCAATTGATGTAGGAGAAGAACAGGGAGAGCCTGGGTGGAGGAGTCAAGAGAGCAATCAGCCTGGAGTTTTTACCTTCTCATGAATAGTCCAGCCCCTCTTGAATGCCATTAAGTCTTTCTAGCGCCAATTAGTACTGATCATTAGTTGACTAGATTCTTGTGTATAGGCAGGAGCAATAAAATTTCCCCACATATCATGTAGAACATATAGAATAACAGAGTTGGAAGGGATCTTGCAGTCCAGGGCTTTTCAACCAGTGGTACGGGTACCACCTGTGGTACATTGGCACCTGGCAGGTGGTACGCGAGCATCCTAGAAAAGTGGTAGTGGGTGAGGGGAATGAGCTGAACCGGTGGCAGCACCGCACAAGCCTGAGCGAGAGACGGCTGGAGCTGCAGGGCTGTCAGGGCTCAGCGGAAGCGCCAGGATCAGCGCCGCTTTCCAACTGAAAGGCGCTTCTTCGGGGCTGTCAGGGCTCAGCGGAAGCGCCAGGATCAGCGCCAGGCTCCAGCTGGAGTTCGGCACTGATCCTGGTGCTTCTGCTGAGCCCAGAAGAAGCGCCGATCAGCTGGAATGTTGCAGCATCTCCAGGGTCTTGTGATTTACATTCAGATGCTTGGCAACTGATTCGTATTTATGACGGTCATAGTGTCCCAGGGTCATGTGAAGTGACTAAAACCTGCTGCAACCACCCAGCAGACGGGGGGAATAAAAACCAAACACCCCCACCCCACCCCCGCTGCCAATCCTCAGCAGAAATGCTCACAACAATGGAAACCTCGGACAGGAGGAAGAGCGCTACCAGGTGGGCAGGCGGGTGTCTTGCTCGGCTGTGTCCTGGGGGGCATTTTTTTCAGTGCCATTGTAACTTCGAACAGTCAGTAAGCGAACTGTTGTAAGTCGAGGACTACCTTTACTTTATCACTTTTTTCCTTTTCTTTTTTTTGGGGTCATCAAGTATTTGACACCTTGCTAGGCGACTGGTGGTACTCGGATGTTGCCCTATCCTAAAAGTGGTACAATGGGTGAAAAGGTTGAAAAGTCCTGTTGTAGACTGATTGTATAACCTTCCATTCCCCACCATCCAGTCAGAACTGAAGAAGCTTCTTGGATGACAAACAAAACATCTTCAAAGAAAAACAAGAAAGTCCCATCAGTATCAATGCAATATAAAAACCTGGTCTGAATTGGTCTTGCTGTATACACACACATACATGTACAAATAGAATTCTACAGGTGTTTCTGGAAAACCCCCCCCCCCAAAAAAAAATGGTCCTCGGAAAGCACCCCTGTTGTGCAGATCCAAATTCCAGGCTCAAGTCACTGGGTAACTGAGTCCAATGGGCAAAGCCAAAGCCCAGGAAAGCCATCCAGAAGTCAAACAGGTCAGGATACACAACACAAGGTGCTCCAGCAATGTTCAACTCCTCAGGGCAGGATTAAGTAGGCGATGCCAGTGCAGCCCTTTCTGAGAGCTGAGGTTGCCTCCTCATGAATAGTCTAGCTGACCAACGTTGTGACTGTCTCCTCTCTGCTCTACATGCCCTTGGATCAGGAGGAGGTGTGGACTCCACCTCCTTCTCATTACTAACGGGTAGCAGCTGCTCTCAGTCCTTGCTTCATGGCCAACTTGCTACAACTGTGGCTTGCCTTTCTCAGCCTTAGATTAGAATAGAATAACAGAGTTGGCAGGGACCTTGGAGGTCCTCTAGTCCAACCCCCTGCTCAGGCAGGAAACCCTGTAGCATTCCAGACAAACGGTTGTCCAATCCCTTCTTAAAAACTTCCAGTGTTGGAGCAGCCACAACTTCTGGAGGCAAGTTGTTCCACTGGTTAATTGTTCTGTCAGGAAATTTCTCCTTAGTTCTGGGTTGATTAGTTTTCATCCACTGCTTCTTGTGATGAATATAAAGACTTCATAACATATGTGTTAGCAGCTTCTGTGTAAACCCACAACTCTGACATCAGCTTAAACAAATTAATTCTGTCTCTACCTACATACGCTAATCACAAAGCCAGTATATGCTTCAATTATGGGCAGTTTGGCCCACCCAGTTTCAAACCCCATATTGAAATGCATAGAACTTATTGAGCAGAAACATACAGTAATAAATGTAAAGTAAATAAATATTTATTTTATTAATAAATAAAATCCCTGCAGATTTTACTCAACTAGTCATAGCCAGCTCTGGGGGACGGTGCTCATGTCCGTTTCAAGGCCATTGAGCCAGCGTTGTCTGAAGACATTTCCGTGGCCAGCATGAGGTCACAGAGTGCTGTTCCCTTCCCACCGAAGTGGTACCTACTTGCATTTGCCTGCATTCAAATTGCTAGGTTGGCAGGAGCTGAGGCAAGGAACGGGAGCTCACCCTGTTGCACGGTGCTCGGATCTCTAACCTGGGCTGCTGGCTTTCCAGTTCACAAACCAAGCATCTTAACCACTGAGCCATCACTCATAATATAATATAATATGATATCATATCATATGATATCATATGATATGATATCATATATCATATATCATATATCATATATCACATATCATATTATATTATATTATGAGTGATGGCTATATCATATCATATGATTGATATAATATAATATGATATATGATATGATATATATGATACAATACGACACAATACGATATGATACAATACATAATATGATATGATATGGCAT
>NW_015391010.1:0-3718 GCF_001527695.2 Protobothrops mucrosquamatus
AGGGCACCGGTTGCTGGTTGCATAAAGGGTGGTGTATGCCTATGGATCCTGATCTGCCAACTTCTCAGCCCAAACTGCCACTTGCTTGACGGGAGAGGAAGAAAATATTGTGTAAATATTGGGCTTTTGCCATTTGAAAGTGCCGTTTTGCTGTTTTCATCTCTCTGTCTCCATTTATCCACCTATACATCCATCCATCCATCCATCCATCCATCCATCCATCCATCCCCTATCCAGAAACCACCTGGTTTTGTTTGCAATTAAAAGGCAAGTGTAACATTCCGTTTAAGAACAGGATTGATTCAGCAGTGAAAAAAAAAACTTAATTTGACAGCGTGTTTCGAATGGTCACGTTGGCTGAATGGATAAACAGCTTGCAGGAAGGGCAATCCCCTCTTGTTTGACAACTGCCACAGGTTCATTGCAAACATTGACCAGCGTTGGTTCCTGGGCTTCAAAGGTCGATGGTGACATAAGGGTTTGCACACTGGTGATGTGGTCTGAATAGATGCGTGCGCACTGGTGGACAATTATAAAGATGTGTGCGTCTCCTCGCCTTTACTCTCACGGTCAATGGAAGGTGTTCACTGTAGCCTTCTGGGTAAGTAGTTCCTTTGAAAGGATACTTTCGTTGTGCATGACTCATTTGAATGGAATTTGAATACTTTATTTGGCCAAGTGTGATTAGACACACAAGGAATTTATCTCCGGTGCAGAAGCTCTTAGTGTACATGCAAAGCATCATCATCATCACCACCACCATCATCATCATCATCACCACCACCACCACCACCACCACCACCACCACCACCACCACCACCACCATCATCATCATCATCATCATCATCATCATCATCATCATCATCATCATCATCATCTCAATAAAAGGGGGAGTAAACATAATAAAGATAAACAATAATGCTACAGCCATGCTACATGGATAAATACAAATAGACATTAGAGAGCACTGTGAGAATTAGATGTTCAGCAGAGGGATGGCACGAGGGGAAAAAACTGTCCCTGGGTTTAGTTGTTTGGGCATGCAGTGCTCTATAATGTTGTCCCAAGGGGAGGAATTGAAACAGTTTATGTCCAGGATGTGAGGGGTCTGGAGATATCTTCTGCAGAAGAAGGGACACAAGACCCAGAGTGTATCTCTCCTTGGTTAGTTTCCACCCGTTGCTTCTTGTCCTGCCTTCAGGCGCTTTGGAGAATAGCTTGACTCCCTCTTCTTTGTGGCAACCCCTGAGATACTGGAAGACTGCTATCATGTCCCCCCTCGTCCTTCTCTTCATTAAACTAGACATAGTAAGGTTGACCCCCTCTTTTTTGTGGCAGCCCCTGAGATATTGGAGCTTCCACAAAGAAGCGGGTGGGTGGGTGGGTTCAACCTTAGTATATCTAGTTTAATGAAAAGAAGGACGAGGGGTGACATGATAACAGTGCTCCAATATTTGTGGGGCTGCTACAAAGAAGAAGGGGTCAAGCTATTCTCCAAAGCATCTAAAAGCAGGGCAAGAAGCAACGGATGGAAACTAATCAAGGAGAGAACCAACCTGAAAACACATAATCAGTGGAATAACTCACTACCAGAAGTTGTGGATGCTCCAAGGTTTTTAACAAGAGATTGGACAACCATTTGTCTGAAACGTTATAGAGTTTCCTGCTTGAGCAGGGGGTTGGACTAGAAGACCTCCAAGGTCCCTTCCAACTCTGTTGTTCTATTATCTGTTCTGTTATCTGTTATTTGGAAGTGACTCATTTCACAAAGCTGCCTTCATTCACCTTTGCCCTGTAAAGTTCACTGATTCGCTCAGGTACATAAGGAGCTTCCTTATACACAGTTTATCTGATTGATTAGTCCAATAGTATCTACTCTGGTGATTCCCAAGGTTTGAGGCACTGATTGATACAGGTAGTCCTTGACTTACAACCCCAGTTGTGACCATTGCTGAGCAAGGTGGTTGTTACGTGAATTGTGCCCAATTGCAAGATCTTTTTTTTGCCATGGTTGTTAAGCCAATCACTGCAGTTGTTAAGTGAATCACGCAGTCATTAAGTGAATCCGGCTTCCCCCATTGACTTTGCTTGTCAGAAGCTGATTAGGAAGGTTGCAATGGAGGTCAGATGACTTTAGAACATTGCAACTCTTGTAAATAATACACACTGGTTGTCAAACACATGAATTTTGAGCCTAACAATAGCAATAGCACTTAGATTTATATGCCGCTTCACAGTGCTTGAGAGCCCTCGCTAAGCGGTTTATAGAATCAGCGTTATTGCCCCCAACAATCTGGGTCCTCATTTTACCAACCTCGGAAAGAGGTCAGAATTGAACTGCAGGCAGCTGGCAGTGACTAGAGTCAACCTGTAGTACTGCATTCTAACCACTGCACCACCACTGATCTATAGGCTACAGGTTCTCCTGCTTGAGCAGGGGGCTGGACTAGAAGACCTCCAAGGTACATTTCTATTCTATTCTATTCTATTCTATGCTATGCTATGCTATGCTATGCTATGCTATGCTATGCTATGCTATGCTATGCTATGCTATTCCTAATTTCTATTCTATTCTATTCTATTCTATTCTATTCTATTCTATTCTATTCTAATCATTGTAAACACATGTGGAGTGAAGTGCAGGCAGTCTTCAACTTATTACCACTTGTGTTGTGACCATTCAAAGTTATGACGGCGCTGAAATAAGTGACTTATGACCATTTTTCACACTTTTGACCGTTGCAGCATCCCCATGGTCACTTGATCAAAATTTGGATAATTGACAACTGGCTCATATTTATGACGGTTGCAGTGTCCCAGGGTTGTGTGATCACTTTTTGCGACCTTCTGACAAGCAAAGTCAATGGGGAAGCCAGATTCACTTTTACAAAGGTATTCCTTTGCAGTGATCCTCTTAACAACGGTGGCAAGAAAGGTTGTAAAACGGGGCCAAACTCACTTGGCAACTGTCTTGCTTAGCAACAGAAATCTGAGGGTCAATTGTGGTCGTACGTCGAGGACTACCTGTACTGCGT
The DNA here is from genome assembly GCF_001527695.2 of Protobothrops mucrosquamatus. Lineage (NCBI taxonomy): Eukaryota > Metazoa > Chordata > Lepidosauria > Squamata > Viperidae > Protobothrops > Protobothrops mucrosquamatus. The sequence goes on from NW_015391010.1 coordinate 3,036, forward strand.
GTTGGTCAGAACTGCTCTGAATTAGTAAAGGTTTTCCATGTTCTGAAATAAAGGAAGTTTCTCCATCACTTGCTGCTTTGATTCTTCTGAAGTGGAGACATCAGAGAGAAATGCCATTGGTCTGAAATGGTATAGGGTTTCCTGCCTGAGCAGGGGGTTGGACTAGATGACCTCCAAGGTCCCTTCCAACATTATTGTTGTTGTTGTTGTTGTTGTTGTTGTTGTTGTTGTTCTTCTTCTTCTTCTTCTTCTTCTTCTTCTTCTTCTTATTATTATTATTATTATTATTATTATTATTATTATTATTATTATTAATCATCGCACAGTCAGCCAGATGTTCAGACTGGATTTGGCATTTTGTCTACCTATCGAGTCCTTACCCTGATGGTATTACAGATATCGTCGCAGGATAGAAGCAGTTCCTAGTAAGGCCGCCTTTTGCAATTGACTAATTGACCTTTTACAATTGACTACTACTACTACTACTACTACTACTTCTTCTTCTTCTTCTTCTTCTTCTTCTTCTTCTTCTTCTTCTTCTTCTTCTTCTTCTTCTTCTTCTTCTTCTTCTTCTTCTTCTTCTTCTTCTTCATATTATTATTATTATTATTATTATTATTATTATTATTATTATTATTATTATTATTATTATTATTATTATTATTATTATTATTATTATTATT
>NW_015391010.1:4361-6406 GCF_001527695.2 Protobothrops mucrosquamatus
TATTATTATTATTATTATTATTATTATTATTATTATTATTATTATTATTATTATTATTATTATTATTATTATTATTATTATTATTATTATTGCCTGATATGCAGGAGATGCCGTGCCATAAAATCACAAAATGTTAGGTTGGAAGATGGCTCCTTAAGGTCACTGAGACTGACCTCCTACTCAGTGCAGGCATCCAATGGCTGCCTGGTCTCTGCTTAGAGACCACCAAGGAAAAGATCTTGACAACCTCTTTAGGTAACCTCCATGATGGTTTGTTTGATTTCTGGCTCAGCAAGAGTCTATTTTGTTCTGATCAATAAGTCCACAGTTCAATAAACCAGCAGTAGCCTAATATATGATCTGAGTCATGGATTATAAACACTGTCAAGAATTGGTCGGTGGCAAATAATTACATTTGGTTAAAACCCAACCATGAAATAGCTGAAAATAGATTTTTGCTCAAAAGGTGGACTTCACGCATTGCTCTGAGCCTTAGTGGTTTATTTGATTGGAGGTTTTATGTGCTTTAATAACTCATGGTTAATTTCACCAGCGAAGCACTGCAGCATCACATAACATTTGAATCTAGTAAATCTGTACGTGCAGCCAGCTCATTTAAAATTAAAGATAATGCCTGTTCTTTGGATCTATCTTGCCAAACCCTAGGATCTTGAGTTCCTGGCCAATGGCCAGGAATGAAAACAACTGAAATTCTACAAAGTCAAAAGCTTTGCAGGTTTTTTTCCCCCACGAGTTAGTTTAATGGGCAAAGATGTTGGCTGATCCCAAAGATCTGACAACTGTTACATAATTTTCTCTGAAATCTGGAAACTCCAGAAGTTGAATCTTGGGCATGGGGATCCAGATTTCTCCCTGAGCTTCTGTCCATATGATGAGTAGTAGCCTTTATGTGAAGATTAGAGCAAAAAAACCCCTTTTTAGATTAATCCAAGACAGCCTGCTTTGGCATTAACACTTCTGGAAAAGAAGTAACAATAAAGGAGAACGTGTGTAGCTCAAGGTTGAACTGGGGAGTCTTTGGTGCTCTCTGAGCTTTGTGGTTTTCTTGCAGACATTCATTACCCAACTAGGTAACATCCTAAGTGCTAATAGCACTTAGATTTATATACTGCTTGATAGCGCTTTACAGTAGAGGTCCCCAACCTTTGGGGCACCAGGGGCCAGTTGCGTGGAGAAAGTTTTTTCCATGGACCGGAGAGTGCATGGTTTTGTGTGCTGCCTGCATTCCACGGATGGGTCTTTGCTTGTTTGTGTGGACCAGTTGCTGGCATGCCGCAGCCTGCAGCATGGACTGGGGGTTGTGGACCCCTGCTTTACAGCACTCTCTCTGGGCAGTTTACAACATCAGCATGTTGCTCCCAACAACTTGGCTCCTCATTTTCTGACCTCGGAAGGATGGAAGGCTGAGTCAACCTTGAGCCGGTCTGGATTGAACTCCTGGCTGTGGGCAGAGTTAGCCTGCAATACTGCATTCTGACCACTGCACCACCACGGCTCCTTATGAGAAATGGCTTCCCATCTTCAGAAGCAGATCTTAGTATGACCACGTCTGCTTTATCTTTTAGCCGCCCTCCTCTGCTAGGGTGGAGCTGAAGATAAATTTCAAAGCCAAATCCAGAGCTCCAGAACAGAGGGCATTCTGAATAACCAGAGAGCAGGAGGTAATCTGGGCCCCAAGAAAAATAATGGTACCAGCATCTGTGCCAACACGATGGCACTCCCAAGATTTTTTATATATATATATATATTTAAATTTTTATTTTTTATAATTGAGCCTGGGTATTCTTTAAGTACTTGATATTTATGAAGATTCTCAGTCATCCCAGTCATGGTTGTCCCAAAGGTATTTTTTCAACAGGGTAACTGGACTTTGTTTTTTCTTGAAGATGTTTCGCTTCTCATCCAAGAAGCTTCTTCAGCTCTGTCTGGATGTTGGGTAATATAAAAGAATGCAAATGACCAGCTGTCTGCAAGGAGTATAAATCCTTCCATTTCCCCACCATCCATCTTGGATGAGAAGAGAA
>NW_015391010.1:7529-10808 GCF_001527695.2 Protobothrops mucrosquamatus
GTCATGGTTGTCCCAAAGGTATTTTTTCAACAGGGTAACTGGACTTTGTTTTTTCTTGAAGATGTTTCGCTTCTCATCCAAGAAGCTTCTTCAGCTCTGTCTGGATGTTGGGTAATATAAAAGAATGCAAATGACCAGCTGTCTGCAAGGAGTATAAATCCTTCCATTTCCCCACCATCCATCTTGGATGAGAAGAGAAACGTCTTCAAAGACAAAAAAGAAAGTCCAGTTGCCTTTTGAAAAACCACCTTTGGGACTTTAAGTTTTTTTTTTTTAAAGCAGCATGGTACTCCTTCCCAACTTAGTTGCTAGCTTCATAATGATGGAAGCTTATACATAGCTATGTGTAGACTTCCACTACCACAATCCCCTAACTCCCATGGCCATTGATGAGGATTCTGGGTATTGAATTCCATATTTCTGGAGACTCCTCAGATGGAGAAATTGGGATCTTGTTATCTATCTCTTTCTTTTTCAGCAGTTGAACATCCTTTGTGCTATCTCATTCCTCCTAAAATCCTATCTCTCATCATTGCCCATCCATTCATGCAAGCATAAACAGAGAGGGTCTGCCAAATTAACTAGGAAACAGATGGAACAAGTCACTAGGGATGCATTGAATTTATTGGAATAACATTTTGCTTGATCAGATTGGAATACATACAAATGTCCTATGAAAATAACACATTTTGATACATCTGTCTATGGCCCAGCCATGCTAAGAATCCTTTGCAGAGTTTTAATTGACCTTTTTGAAAATAATATCAAGATAATTTATTGCATCCAGTTCCGGGCAACACATTTCAAGAAGGACAAACTGGAACAAATCCAGAAGAAAGCAATCAAAATGATAAGTAGCTGGAATGAAAATTTTCAGAGGAACAGTTAAGTTATATGATATGTTTACCGGTAGAAGAGATTATTGGTAGTTCAGGGTTGAATTGTGGGATCCTTGGTGCTGTCTCTGAGCTTGGTGGTTTTCTTGCAGATATTTCATTACTAAACCAGCATGGATGATATTACCTAGTTTGGTGATGAAACGTCTACAAGAAACCCACCAAGCTCAGAGATTACCAAGGACCCCACATAGTATGTTTAGTCTGGAAAAGAGACCAGTGAAGGGAGATGGGTTAGCTGCCTTCAAGTATCTGAAGGGCTGTCATGGAGAATATGGGGCAAAATTCTTCAGAATTTATCTAGAAGGCAGGACAATAAACAAAGAGTTTAACGTACAAGGAGGTAGATTTCAAATGAAGAGCAGAAAATGTTTCTGATGATAAGAACTGTCTGGTAAATGGAATAATGACAAGAGTTGGATTAGATGACTCCCAAGATTTGTTTTCCCCAACCCTTCCATTCTGTGATTTTACAGGACGTAGATTTTGATGACTGCTGATCTCTGATTGTAAATAATTTGATTTTCAGTTGGTGGGATACTTGGATAAATGTCTTGAAGCTAAAGACAGGAAATGTTTATCATGAAACTTTTCCCATACTACAGATTTTCAAGTAAAGGCTGATGTCATGGTTCCGATAAATGTATACTTTGTATTGTTGAAAGAAAAATCTTCAGCAGGGTCCAGTCCAAGCCGGGAATAAACAAAATTGAGACTGCTTTAGAAATAAAGGTCGTTTATTGAAGAGCAGAGCCAGACAGAAATGTGGCTCTGGGAAAGCTGATCCAATGATTTTGGGAGTGGTGGGTTTTTATACCTTCTTGAGCTTTTGTATTTGGAGTTGTTCCTGTGGCATGAACTTGACCTGAGGTTCAGTGTGCCTTTCTGGTATTTTGATGGTGGTGGGTTAATCCTATTATGTCCTAAAGGTCATATCCTGCTTCCCTGGGTTTGTGGCTGATGGCTATGTCCTGTGTTGGATTTTTTGGGTGAGGGGTTGTTCATTCTAGGGATCTTTGTCTTTCTAATCCCATTGGCTCCAAGCTTCCTGGCTCCAGTCTTTTTGAAAGGATTATCACATCTGCATTTCTACAGACCCTTGGGGCAGAGAAACTTGGGGGGGGGGAGGGTGGTTTCTGCCTTTTAAGATCTTCTCCATTATTCCTTTGGGGAAATATAATATTCTGCCTTTTTAATATTCCCCAAAACATTTCTTTCTCTGGGTGGGGCTGACTTCCCACAGTATACTATAACTTTTTGGAGGGAACTTTAGTCTTGGTTTAATGTCATGGTTCTGATAGAAGAGACCAGCTAAAACAGAACTCCAAGGCTTGAGGTTTCCTTTAAGAACATGTTTATTGGCTACAAAGTATTGGCACTGTCAAATGTGAAACCAAGACTAAAGTTCCCTCCAAAAAGTTACAGCCTACAAAGTTAAGCTTCCCACCCTATTATTATGCAATCAACTACGTTTCCCAATAGAATAGTTTGGCGGGCTTTCTAACAGAAGGCTCAGCCCTCCAGTTTAACAAACAGAAATGACCTTGGTTCTCATGGGATAGAGAATTGTTTAAGCTAGCAGAAAAATTCCACCCCCTCCCATTCTGGTGGCAACCAAAAATGAGCCAAATGGCTTTATTCAGATTCGTTGCAGAGTTGACAACTGAATAACCATCTGTATAACCCAACTTTGGCAACTTTAAGATGTGTGGACTTCAACTCCCAGAATCCCCCAGCCAGCATGGCTGGCTGGGGGATTCTGGGAGTTGAAGTCCACACATCTTAATGTTGCTAAGGTTGAGAATCACTGGTATGGCCCATAGGAAATAGGAAGCTGTTAATCTGGGTGCAACACAGGGAAAGGGTTGACCAAATCAAACTGAAGACCAGCAAATACTTTGGGTTCACACTGCAATTAGTTATTTTGACTTACTGCAATAAAGCCATCAATTAGTCTCAATGATATCATGGATTTTCTCTATGTTGAAGAAAAAGCAGGAACATAATCGCCTACCCAGATATTAGAGTTATCTGGGAAGTCAGGGTAGACTGAATAATCTTGGTTGAACTCCCATGGAGATGTTATCTTACATTCATATTCTCTGTTTTGGTTGCCACAATGTAAAAAAGATGTTGAGACTCTAGAAAGAGAACAGAGAAAAGCAATAAAGATGATTAAGGGACTGGAGGCTAAAACATATAAGGAACGGCTGCTGGAATTGGGTATGTCTAGTTCAGGGGTAGGCAAACTTGGCTCTTTTATGACATGTGGACTTCAACTCCCAGAATTCCTGAGCCAGCCATGCTGAGGGGAAAGGGAGAGGTTTCCAAGCTGAGCCATGCTGGCTCAGGAATTCTGGGAGTTATTATTATTATTATTATT
>NW_015391010.1:12236-30317 GCF_001527695.2 Protobothrops mucrosquamatus
CAGTTGGAGGAGAGAGCGAGTCACCCTGAAGAGGGCGGCCGGGCGGTTATCTGATGACGCGATGAGCGAGGAATAGTAGTTAGTCCTAGCCACCCTCATCGCCACTAGGTAGGATCTAATATGTATCCTAACCTGTGTTCGGTTGGGTTCGGTTCGGCTGGCCCTCCAACTGCTCTCTAGGCTTCTTTTCCGACGCTTCCACGAGTCATAAAAGAGCCAAGATTGCCTACCCCTGGTCTAGTTTAATGAAGAGAAGGACGAGGGGGGACATGATAACAGTGTTTGAATATCTCAGGGGCTGACACAAAGAAAAGGGAGTCCAGCTATTCTCCAAAGCACCTGAAGGCAGGACAAGAAGCAATGAATGGAAACTAATCAAGGAGAGAAGCAACCTAGAACTAAGGAGAAACTTCCTGACAGTGAAAATTTATCTGTGGAACCACTTGCCTGCAGAAGTTGTGGGTGCTCCAACACTGGAGGTTTTTAAGACGAGATTGGACAACCATTTTTTTCTGAAATTGTATAGGGTTTCCTGCCTGAGCAGGGGGTTTGACTAGAAGACCTTCAAGGTCCCTTCTAACTCTGTAATTCTGTTATTCTGTCATTTAGCAGTTTGTCACAATGACATGTGGGTAGAACTTGCAAATTAAAGGATGGCGCTTTGGAAGTTGGGATAAAACCTGGGCGGTAGGTGGACCTACATTTGAACCTTGCAAATCAGATCCTTGGCTGGCTGGCTGGCTGATGGTAATGCTGTCTGCAAAAAAAAACCCCTCCTTCTTTTACAAGAATCTTTGAGAAGTTTACTCGCCTTTGTCATGCATATTTCCTATTTATTTATTTATTCCTATCTCTATTTATCATGGACACAGAAGATGATTTATGTAATGACATTGCATATCCAAAAAACAATTTCTTGCAGGATTAAATGAAATATGTCTGCTTGGATGAGGTTTGGGTGAAACACATTTTTCTGATGTCCTCCTTCGCTTCTTCCTCCTCTTGTATTAACCATGAATCAACTTAGCCTTCTTATAACTTATATGGCACAGATAAAACCTCAACTAAGGTTTACCTTGACCCAGGTTGCCACTAATAGATTTTTGCAAAGTTCTCCATATTCAAAATGATGGATTCTTTTTTTAAATGACCCTTTGAATACAGATGGTCCTTGACTTACAACCACAATTGAGCCCAAAATTCCCATTGTCCAGCAAGGCAGTTAAGTGGGTTTTGCCCCATTTTACGACCTTTTTTGCCACACTTGTTAAGCAAATCACTGCAGTTGTTAAGTGAATCATGAGGCCATTAAGCGAATCTGCCTTCCCCCATTGACTTTGCTTGTCGCAAGCTGGCTGGGGAGATAGTGACCAGATAGTGACCACGTGAGCCCAGGACACTGCAACTGTCATAAATGCGTATCAGTTGCCAAGCCCCTTAATTTGGATCACGTGACCATGGTCGTAAGTGTGAAAACTGGTCATAAGTCACTTTTTTCAGTGCAGTGGAAATGGTTACTAAATGGAATGACTGTAAGTCGAGAATTATCTGTAACTTAATGTCGCTGGAGGAACCGTATCCTGTTCTGTGTTTCCTTTCAGAACTTTTCTGAATTCTTGGGAGCAAACCCTTTCCTAGAAGATCCTCATTTCTGCAGTTCTCTCTTCTTTTTCTACTCTCTGCTATGATGCAAAGTGGTGCAGCTGATCAGAATGCTTCGGTTTCAGCTTCATACAGGTAGTCCTCAACTTACGACCACAGTTGAACCCAATTTTTCTGTTGCTACGATTTTTGGGGGCATTATGCTGACTCTGTAAACTGCTTAGAGAGGGCTGTAAAGCACCGTGAAGCAGTATATAAGTCTAAGTGCTCTTGTTATTGCTATTGTTGTAACTTCGAAACGTCACTAAATGAATTGTTGTAATTTGAGAACTAGCTGTAAGCACGATCTGGGCACTGCACCCCTCTTTCTATGGGCCCCAAAGAGAAGAACATGGGAACACAAAGGAGGTTAAGGCAATAATAATAATAAAGTTGGAAGGGACCTTGAAGGTCATCTAGTCCAACCCCCTGCTCAGGCAGGAAACCCTTATACCATTTCAGACAAATGGCTGTCCAGTCTCTTCTTAAAAGCCTCCAGTGTTGGAGCATTCACAGCTTCTGGAGGTAAGGAGTTCCACTGGTTAATTGTTCTCACTGTCAGGAAATTTCTCCTTAGTTCTAGGTTGCTTCTCTCCTTGATTAGTTTCCACCCGTTGCTTCTCGTCCTGCCTTCAGGCACCTTGGAGAATAACTTGATTCCCTCTTCTTTGTGGCTGCCCCTGAGATATTGGAACACTGCTATCATGTCCCCCCTCGTCCTTCTCTTCGTTAAACTAGACATACCCAATTCCAGCAGCCTTTCCTTATATGTTTTAGCCTCCAGTCCCCTAATCATCTTTGTTGCTCTTCTCTGTACTCTTTCTAGAGTCTCAACATCTTTTTTACATCGTGGTTGTGTATTTGTTGGCAGTGGTGCTTTGAGGTATCTGCTCAAATGAGGGAATAATCAGAGATACCAGTAATGAGAACAAATCTGAACCAAAAGAAGGTTGCTGCCGGAATTCATAAGTTTTCATAAATTCCATTAAATGTTCATTATGTTTTATTACCGACCAAGGGAAACATTAAGAAAGGGAGCTTGCCACATAGGACGGCTGCAGATTGGGAAGTGTGGGTGGCTCAGGAGATTGCAGAGTGATATAAAAATATATTGTCAAAAACAGCACTGGGAATATGCACTCTTATGCACCCTCCAAGATTCAAATCAGCCCCCAAACAATCATTAGAGAAGCATTTTCCCACCCTCAATAAACATATTTTTAATTCTTTTGTCTCCAGCCTTGCAAACCTGGAAATGTCACCCTCAGTTATGTTCATTGTGTCTTGATATTATTCCTAATGGCTCTCAGTTGTGAAAGCATAATTAACATAAATTAACACAGGTAGTCCTGGACTCACATGAGTTCATTCAGTGACTGTTCAACTGAGACTGGAAAAAGTGGCTTATAACCATTTTTCATACTTACGACCGTTGGAGCATCCCCATGGCCACCTGATCAAAATTTGGATGCTTGGCAACTGGTTCCTCTTTATGACAGGTGCAGTGTCCTGGCTTCACATGATCCCCTTTTGCAACCTTCTGACAAGCAAACTCAATGGGGAAGCCAGATTCACTTAACAATTGTGTTACTAACTTAACAACTGCAGTGATTCACTTAACAGCTATGTCAAGAAAGGCCGTAAAATGGGGCAAAATTCACTTAACAAATGTTTCCTTAGCAACATAAATTTTGGACTCGGTTGTGGTCATAAGTTGAGGACCAGCTATAGTTCTAGGTTGCTTCTCTCTTTGGTTATTTTCCATCCATTGCTTCTTGTCCTGCCTTCAGGTGCTTTGGAGAATAGCTTGACTCCCTCTTCTTTGTGGCAGCCCCTGAGATACTGGAACACTGCTATCATGTCACCCCTCGTCCTTCTCTTCATTAAACTGGACTTACCCAATTCCAGCAACTGTTCTTCATATGTTTTAGCCTCCAGTCCTCTGATCATCTTTGTTGCTCTTCTCTGTACTCTTTCTAGAGCAGGGGTCTCAAACTGCCGGCCCATGGGCCGAATGCGTCATTTTTCATACTTACAAACTGCGCCCACTCCATTGCCGGCAATGGAAAAAAAGTCGCAATACGTTGTGACATGTCACGTGACGTTGCGAGTTTGACACCCCTGTTCTAGAGTCTCAACATCCTTTTTACATCGTAGTGACCAAAACTGGATGCAGTATTCCAAGTGTGGCCTTACCAAGGCATTGTAAACTGGTATTAATACTTCATGTGGACTTGATTCTACCCCTCTGTTAATGCAGCCTAGAACTGTGTTGGCTTTTTTGGCAGCTGCAGCACACCGTTGGCTCATATTTAAGTGATTGTCCACTAAGACTCTGAGATCCCTCTCACAGTTACTACTATTGAGCAAGGTACCACCTATACTATACCTGTACATTTGGGTTTTCTTGCCTAAATGTAGAGCCTTACTTTTTTCACCATTGAATTTCATTTTGTTAGATAGCGCCTAATGTTCAAGTCTGTGAAGATACTTCTGTATCTTAAGCCTGTCTTCTGAAGTGTTGGCTATTCCTGCCAGCTTGATGTCATCTGCAAATTTGATGAGTTCCCCATCTATCCCCTCGTCCAAATCGTTGATGAAGATGTTGAACAGTACTGGGCCTAAAACAGAGCCTTGGGGTACCCCACTGCATACTTCCCTCCACGTAGATGCAGTTCCATTGAGGACCACACATTGAGTGCGGTTGGTCAGCCAGTTACGAATCCATCTGGTGGAGCCGAAGTCCACAAGTCTTAAAGTTGCCAAATTTGGAGACCCCTGCTGTAAGCAGTACAGCTGCTGGAGCAGCTCAGCCTCCAGGACAAATTCATTTCTAGAAAGGGCACACAGAGTGTCTCTCATTTTGGTTTTAATGCTTCTGGAGTAAATCCAAGAAATCACTAATCTGGTTCAAAAGCCTCCTCCAAAGTAGCGTATTAGAAGGAAAGGCAGATTGAATTTCAAGGTTACCAGGCTTCTAAAAACCACACTGTCCTTTTGTTTCTTATTTGGATGGAAGACAAGACAAGACAAGACAGAGAGAGAGAGAGAGAGAGAGAGAGAGAGAGAGAGAGAGAGAGAGAGATGGTACTCTGTAAACCAGTGGTTCTCAACCTTTTTAATGCCGCAACCCCCAACTGGTCGTAAGTTGAGGACTAAACCGGTCGTACGTCGAGGACTACCCAACCGGTCGTAAGTCGAGGACTACCCAACCGGTCATAAGTCGAGGACTTTCCCTGCCCGGGAGCGCCGCGCATGCGTGGTTCCGCCCCCTGTGCCGGCCGAGGCGTAGCTGGCAAGTGGCAGAGACGGAGCAGGCCGACCACCAGCTGGCCCAGCCCAAGGGAGGTAAGGCACCCGCCGGAAAAGGGGAAAAAAATGGCGGACAGCCTTGCTTGGCGACCCCCGTGAAATGGTCGATCGACCCCAAATGGGGTCGCGACCCATAGGTTGAGAACTGCTGCTGTAAACCATCTTGCTAGTCCTTGACTTAACAACCATTCGTTTACTGACCGTTCATAATTGTGACTGTGATAGTTGTGACTTGTGACATAATTGTGACTTGTGACTGGGATAGTTAAAGGATAATTAACATAAATTAATACAGGTAGTCCTCGACTTTCCACAGCTATTCAGTGACTGTTCAAAGTTACATTGACACTAGAAAAAGTGAGTTATGACTGTTTTTCACACTTACGACCATTTCAGCGTCCCCATGATCACGTGATCAAAATTTGGATGCTTGGCAACTGATTTATATTTACGATGGTTGCAGTGCCCTGGGGCCATGTGATGATCATCTTGCATGACCCTCTGACAAGCAAAGTCAATGGGGAAGCCAGATTCACTTAACAATCAGTAACTTAAACAACTGCAGTGATTCACTTAACAACTGTGGCAAGAAAGGTCGTAAAATGGGATGAAACTCAGTTATGGGGAAGGAAAGATAATTGGTTGTGGATGCACATCAGCCACTGATTCCCTCTGAAATACCTCTTTGATCCCCCCCCTCCTCCAAAGTTAACTCGAGCCCCCAGCCACCAAAATGAAAGGAACAAAAGGATTTTTAAATCCAGAATGTTCCTTACTTCCCCTAAGACCATTAGTTCCAAAAATCTAAAATTATGTCACTCTACCCTGAGGATTAATTATAATTTTCCCTGCTTTTTTTGTAACACAACATCCTGCCCTAGAACTTTGTAACAGCATCATAATGAAAAAAAAAAACCTGCATTTCCCCTAGTGGTTCTGATTAAATTTAGGGAAAGGAAGAGAATTCGTTTCTGAATTTTCTTTCAAAGGAGAAAAGAAAATTTAGAAAAAAACTGCTTTTAAATAGTGAACGAAGTTCCTAAATAGTGTCTATGAACATCCTCTGTTTCATTGCATTAATCCTCTCTAGCTCTCTGCAACCTTTCCAGTTGATCCCATTTCCAGTGAATCCCAGGGAAAAAGATCAGGTAAAGATTCATTTTATTGGGCTTTTTCTGTACAGATAATCCTTAACTTACAACCACTGTTAAGCCCAAAATTTCTATTGCTAAGCAGGAGAATTAAGTGAGTTGTGTCCCATTTTATGAGCTTTTTTTGCCACAGTTGTTAAATAAATCACTGCAATTGTTAAGTGAGTCATAGGGTTGTTAAGTGAATGAATGGCCTGGTGGCCTAGGGGTGAAGATAATAATAATAATAATAATAATAATAATAATAATAATAATAATAATAATAATAATAATAATAATAATAATAATAATAATAATAATAATAATAATAAGTTGGAAGGGACCTTGGAGGTCATCTAGTCCAACCCCCTGCTCAGGCAGGAAACCCTATACCATTTCAGACAAATGGCCGTCCAGTCTCTTCTTAAAAACTTCCAGTGTTGGAGCATTCATCGCTTCTGGAGGCAGGTTGTTCCACTGGTTAATTGTTCTAACTGTCAGGAAGTTTCTCCTTAGTTCTAGGTTGCTTCTCTCCTTGATCAGTTTCCATCTGTTGCTTCTTGTCCTGCCTTCAGGTGCTTTGGAGAATAGCTTCACTCCATCTTCTTTGTGGCAGCCCTTCAGATATTGGAACACTGCTATCATATCACCCCTAGTCCTTCTCTTCATTAAAAGATGGTCACCTCCCACTCGGAAAGTTGAGACTTCAATCCTAGGGAGCGGCAGATGTTTCTCTCTTAGGGCTCAAAGAAAAAAAATATCTGCTACGAACTCCACATAGGTGTCAGGAAGGGTATCCAGCCAGTAAACGCTCAGCTCCATCCAGTCGTCCCATCTCTATCTTGAATTAAGGCATTACAGGGTCGTAAAAAAGAGAGTTTATGGTTGTTAACTGAATCTGGCTTCTCCCAGTGACTTTGCTTGTTGGAAGTTAGGTGGGAAGGTTACAAATGGAGATCACATGACCCTGGGATAGTGCAACTATTGTCAACGCTGCTAACATCAAATGTTCTTGCTTTGACAACATATGGAGATGCAGCCATTTTCCTTAACTTGTGTATTACTCTTAAAGCTAGAATTAGATGATACTGGTGGGGGAGAGGAGGAAGAATGCGTATGGGAATTAGTTAGACATAACAATACTGTAACTAGTGTGAGAACCAAGGTTTTTGAAATAAGAGATGATAAGAATTGGCGGGTTGAAGAACTGGGGGGAAAGCCAACATTTCAAACTAATTGGAGAATGTGATTTATGACCATAAATTAGAGGAGGGAATTGTGCTTTGATACTATGTGTTCAGGGGAGGGGAATCCAGATTTTGGCTTTGACTATGTACGTGCGGATGCTATTGCCATTCAAAGATTCTTTAAGGTAAACAATGCCTCAAAGTTCTTTGAAGAGTTTCATCAGTCGGAACCATGACAACTATCTTAAATACATTCCAGTTGACAAGTGCCCTAATTTTGATCATGTGACCATAGGGATGCTGCAACAGTTGTAAATGTGAAAACCCGGTTATGAGACACTTTTTTTCAGTGCCGTTGTAACTTTGAACATCTCTAAACAAATGGTTGTAAGCAGTGCTTTTTTGTCATAAAATGCACCGGAATGGAGTTCCGACACCTTCTTTCGACGGATTTTCCAAGTTTTAAAAGTAACTTTTGAAAATTTGATGTTTGGTCCACGTGGACTTAAATCGCCCTGTCGAGTGTAGCAGGTTGGTGGCAAAATCATTAAAATGGTACATGCGGGCTGCTTGTGTGTCAAGTCCGATGCATGCGTACTTCCTCTGCGCTGGTTGTGATAGCGCTGCTCGGCTTGTGGCACTGTTCGGCTTGTGATTGGTCGTGTGGTCGCGCGCTGAGTGCTTACTGTAGGCGGTGACTGTTATGTTTCGTTACACAACTGACTTGTGTGGGTGTGTGTACAGTGATTGACTACGTGCGAAAGGTAAATAATTTCTTTATTTTAAAAAATAGTTCGTGAATTAAAAATCTTTTTTTAATTTTTAGTGTAAAATTTGCTATAAACATTTGCCTTAAATGCAATAAATTAAATTTATGCTAAGAACTGAATACATAACTTTTTAAATAAAAGATAAACAAGATGTGAGTTCTGGCACCTTTTTTCTTACAAAAAAAGCACTTATTGTAAGTCAAGGACAATTTGTAGCAGTGCTAAAAATGGCAATTTCACTTCTAAGGGAAATCCTATTGTTGAACAGTGGTTCCAAAATGTTTCTTTTTCCAAGACAAATTAATTTATTGTTTGTAAGCCACCTAGAGTCACTGAAAGTGAGTGGGTAGCTTTATAAGTTTAAAAAATAAGTAACTAAGTAAGCAAGTGAGTAAGTAAGTAAATTAATTAATTAATTAACAAATCAAGTCTTCCCGCAAATGAAATGAAGGATTGTTTACAGGCCATAAATGCCATTGATCTGAGGATGAGAAGGAAATTGTGTCTTGCATCTATATAGAATCATTCTGTCGACCAGCTCAGAGATATGAGCTCTATTCCTTCATAGAAAAACTGAGAATCATTAGCACTGTGGTATCCACCTAGAACCGCACTGTGGAAGTTTTCCAAATTCTAAGACAATGGTCTTCAAACTTGGCAACTTTAAGACTTATGGACTTCAACTTTAGAGAAACTAAATTTCCCATGAGTCCCTGGATTTGAGCAAGCGGGTACATGCTGCTTTAAATAATATATATCTTTTTTGCCCCCTAAAAAACAATCTTCATTTGACATTAACGTAATCATCACTGCTGGTTTTCTGCTGTTGGAGGTTTGCCAAGGTTTGAAAGGGAGAAAATAGCAGAGAAGCAGTTAGAAATTCTACTGGGTTGTCCTAAAATTCATCTGTATGGCTTTGTTTCCAGAGTCATCTATATGGCTTTAAGAGTGCAGGAAATGCGTTTGAATGCCTGCCATGGACTGCGCTTCCTCCCACGTACCAGGAAGATGTGCAATCCTTTTTCCATGTCTCTGCCCATCTCGGTCATAAAGAGATGGGACTGTCTTGGCAGGGGTGTGAAGCATTAATGATGCCATCAGTTTTTCATTGCACAAGGTTGCAGAGGAGAAAAATAAGGCTGACTTTCCCAAGCACCATTTTCCCTGCAGCTGGATAAGCCTCAACTCCAAGCTAGTCTCATAGGGTTTTTCATAATCTTGAAATATTTTGCACCAGTTTCCTTCCCTGTGGCCAAACCCTCCCAGCTCACAAATGTTAGTCAGAGAAGTGCAGTCCCCTTGTCCAACCATTATCAGCTACTAATTAATATTTAATTTTTTTTCATTATGTTGATTGCTTTAAGTGTTTTAATGGTCGCGATGTGGTTTTAATTGCTGTTGGTTGTATGCAGCCCAGAGTCACATTATCCAGCGAGGTGGGAACTGGTTTAAATTTACTAAATAAATCTGTAAAAAAATCCCCAACCCAACAACAATAATAGCCGGCATGAATACTTTAGTATTTTCAAACGGGGGGTGCCAAAATCTATCTGGAGATTTCTCAAGGTTTATTTTCCTGCCAAAGCAGCGTCTGCTTCCTCTTTTATTCTTCATCTGCTTGATACCTTCCGTTGAATTTCTTTTAACAGTGTTTTCTTAAACTTTCTTATTTTTGAAGATAGGAGGAGCAGTAGAGCTGTTTTTGGTGCCTTCTCTGTAAC
The DNA here is from genome assembly GCF_001527695.2 of Protobothrops mucrosquamatus. Classification (NCBI taxonomy): domain Eukaryota; kingdom Metazoa; phylum Chordata; class Lepidosauria; order Squamata; family Viperidae; genus Protobothrops; species Protobothrops mucrosquamatus. Next base: position 21,998 of record NW_015391010.1, read on the forward strand.
TCTTCTTTTTATCGTTTTGTGTGCTTGGTCTAATCCAGGGGTAGGCAACCTTGGCTCTTTTATGACTTGTGGACTTCAACTCCCAGAATTCCTCAGCCAGCCATCCTGGCTCAGTAATTCTGGGAGTTGAAGTCCACGAGTCATAAAAGAGCCAAGGTTGCCTACCCCTGGTCTAGTCGCAGGGGTAGGCAACCTTGGCTCTTTTATGACTCGTGGACTTCAACTCCCAGAATTCCTGAGCCAGCCACACTGAGGGGAAAGGGAGAGATTTCCAAGCTGAGCCATGCTGGCTCAGGAATTCTGGGAGTTGAAGTCCACGAGTCATAAAAGAGTCAAGGTTGCCTACCCTGGTGCTCACACACCCTGGGGGTGCGAAACAATATTCCAGGGGGTGCGAAAACTTGGCCTTTCAAAATTATAGTGTATGTGCATAATTCGTTGCTGTTATTTTGAACTTTTGTAAGGGGTGCAAGAATATATCAGAAGTGTTCTAGGGGTGCGAGGTATAGAAAAGTTTGGGAGCCACTGGTCTAGTGCCCAAGGCACTGGGAGAGAAAGTGGGAGAGCATGAGTTCAAATTTTGCCTTAACCATGAAAGCTGATTGAATGACTTTGGGCCAGTCCCTGTCTCTCTCAGCCCAACCCACTTTATAGGGTTGTTGTTATGGGGAAAATAGGAGGAGGAAGGTGAATAATAATAATGATAATAATAATAATAATAATAATAATAATAATAATAATAATAATAATAATAATAATAATAATAATAATAATAATAATAATAATAAAAAGTTGGAAGGGACCTTGGAGGTCATCAAGTCCAACCCCCTGCTCAGGCAGGAAACCCTATACCATTTCGGACAAATGGCTGTCCTGTCTCTTCTTAAAAACTTCCAGTGTTGGAGCATTCACCGCTTCTGGAGGCAGGTTGTTCCACTGGTTAATTGTTCTAATTGTCAGGAAGTTTCTCCTTAGTTCTAGGTTGCTTCTCTCCTTGATTAGTTTCCATCCGTTGCTTCTTGTCCTGCCTTCAGGTGCCTTGGAAAATAGCTTGACTCCCTCTTCTTTGTGGCAGCCCCTGAGATATTGGAACACTGCTATCATGTCACCCCTCGACCTTCTCTTCATTAAACTAGACATACCCAATTCCAGCAACCATTCCTGATATATTTTATCCTCCAGTCCCCTGATCATCTTTGTTGCTCTTCTCTGTACTCTTTCTAGAGTCTCAACATCTTTTTTACATCGTGGTGACCAAAACTGGATGGAGTATTCCAAGTGTGGCCTTACCAAGGCATTGTAAAGTGGTATTAACACTTCATGCGATCTTGATTCTATCCCTCTGTTAATGCAGACCAGCACTGTGTTGGTTTTTTTGGCAGCTGCAGCACACTGCTGGCTCATATTTAAATGATTGTGTTGGATATGTTCACTGCCTTGAATTATTTGCAAAAGTAACAATGACGGGATACAAATAAATACATCCTTGGTACTCTCTGAGCTTGGTTGCTTTCTTGCAGATGTTGCAACGATGATGGTGATGTTACTTAGTTGGATCATAACATCTCTGCAAGAAAACCACCAAGAAACCTCACGGAGCACCAAGGACGTCAGAGCTCAACCCTGAGCTACAAATATTCTCTTTTATTGGTGCTTTGCAAGTTACCCAATACTTCTTGGTTTAGGAGACATTCCCTAGTACAGGTAGTCCTCGACTTACAACAGTTCATTTAGTGACCATTCAAAGTTACAGTGACGCTGTTACCCATGACTGTTTTTCACAGTTACAACCTTTTCAGCATCCCCAGGGTCACGTGATCAAAATTCAGAGGCTTGGCCACTGACTCATATTTATGACAGTTGCAGTGTCCCAGGGTCATGTGATCATGTTTTGTGACCTTCTGACAACAAAGTCAATGGAGAAGCCAGATTCACTTAATAACCGTGTTACTAATTTAACAAGTGCAGAGGAACAACTGTGGCAAAAAAAGGTTGTACATGGGGAAAAACTCACTATCTCGCTTAACAACAAACATTTGGGGCTCGATTTTGGTCGTAAGTCGAGGACTACCTGTAATACCATTTAACTGTGGGAAGCCAAGGAATCTGTAAGCTTCTGGAAAGAGGAATACAATCTTGGGAGTCATTCACTACGCCTTTCCCTGCTGTTTAAATAATCCACCACCTTTGAATCAGTTGAGTAGTATAATTGCAAAAATTTGCTGCCCAGCGGTGGATCTCTGCATATTTCTATTGCTTCTGCTCTGACTCGCTGCCAAATGATCCTGTCCTGATTTTGTGTGTGCAGCAAGCAATAAGCAAAGTAATTGGTTGATTCCCCCGAGCTTTGTTATTCTTCCTTTTCTATTGCCAAGTAATGGGGAAAACTTTCACCGATCATGGCCCCATAACAAGGGAAGGGGTTGTAGGAGGTGACCAGGGTGAGCCGGAGGGAGGAGTCAAACACATCATCAGTCTTGAATCCCTTTATACCCACAAGAGGTCTAAATCCAGCCCACCTTGAATTCCGTTGACTTTTATTTACTGCCGATTTGCTTTGACTGTTAGTAGTTCAGATTCTTATAGAGCACGTTAAAATGCAAGAAGTCAGTTGAAGCACTGATGTATTGCATCTGACAGGGGACTCTCTATCCATCGGCTACAAACTTAGGTGTTTGGGAAGTAATGAAAGCTGCTTTGGGCAAAGTCCACAATGCAAGCTTCATGGTGACATTGTGCAAGTCCCACCCCTTTGGCACCCCTTTGGCACATTGTGCAAGTCCCACCCCTTTGGCACATTGTGCAAGTCACCCACACAGCTGAAAGGGGTGGACGTTGCAATGCTGCTATTAGCATTTTCACAAAATGGTGAATCCTCTGGATGGTTCTGATGCCTATCATCTCTTGGGTCCTTCTTGAGTTCTACAGTCTTATAACCCAAGATGAATTCAATCAACCCTCTCCCCCAAGACTGGAGTCATAAAGGGACCCCATAAATACATTAGGATGTCTCTCCTAATCCCTTTAGTTTCTTTACATAACTTAATGAAATGTTACTTCCAGCTTCTTTTGTGAGATCTGGTCATTATAGTACTATTATATAGTGGTACCTTGGTACTCGATCGCTTCAAAACCCGTCGAATTTGGAACTTGACGCATTTTGATGCAAAAATGTTGTCCTGGTACTCAGCGTTTGTTTGGTACACAACATGCTGTAAAAGGAAGTGGGGGACAGATAGGAAGTCCTTCCCAGTTGGAACAAAGGGTCATGTGGTAAGTCACATGGGTTGTTTTTTTTTTTTGCTACTCATCCTTTTTAGTTAAATGTCTAAGGAGATTCTCAGTCATCCAGGTCATAGTTATCAGGAATCAGAGCTATTCAGTTATCAGAGCTGAAGAAGCTTCTTGGATGAGAAGTGAAACATCTTCAAAGAAAAACAAGAAAGTCCAGTTGCCTCGTGAGAAAAGCATCTTTGCAATAACATCCTTTTTAGTACTCATTGTGTCTCCTGGAACCAATTAAGGATGGATACCAAAGTACCACTGTAGTATTAAGAGCCCTGGTGGTGCAGTAGTTAGAATCCAGTATTGCAGGCAAACTCTGTCTACAGTCTGGAGTTCGATCCTGACGGGGCTCAAGGTTGACTCGGCCTTCTATCTTTCCAAGGTCTGTAAAATGAGGACCCGGAGTGTTGGGGGCAATAGGCTGACACCCTAAACTGCCCAGAGAGTACTGCAAAGCACTTTGGGCCAGTACATAAGTCTAATTGCTATTGCTATTGCTAAGGCAGATTACCCTGTTACACTATTTCACTTTTACGCTATCTCAGGCATCGGTGAGCCATGATTATTCAATTTCAGCATCCATCTCTTCAGAGAGATAATAGCCGTCAGCCTTCCCAGGGGGATCGGAGAGGAAACACGACCAGATGAGCTAATTCTACTTTTTTGTGAGGCTATTTTAACCGAATCTTACAGATCTGACAGTACAAATCTCTCGCTCTCGCCTTTACAGTCTCAGAAGTTAGGAAGAGTCCCTTCTGAGCCTGTTTCTCCTCCTATTATGTTGCTGCAGGCTACACTGTCTCTTATCTGACCATGCTGGCTGTGGAATTCTGGGAGTTGAAGTCCACATGCCTTAAAATTGTCAAGGTTGAGAAACACTGCGTCTAGGCAGCTTCTCTTTGCTGTTTCTCAAGGTCTTTCTTACATACCCTTACATCAGCAGATGAGGCTGACCAAGGAGTGGAAAAGTTTCAAATCAAATCAAGTTACTTTATTACAGCCATAAGGCTGGAAAACGACAGTTTCCTCAGAGAGTAAATCAAAGGCTGACTTAAAGTCAACCAAGAGATGTTGTAGGAGAGGAGTAGAGGAATTTTTCAGTCAGATGAGCCAGACAAAAGTCTGATTGTTCCACTCTGAAGACAACCTGCTCTTCCACAATAACCTTGGACCCATTCCAATAATTTCTTATATAAAAATCTGGCATATAGTGTAAGTAATGTGTTGCATAAACCAGTAGGCTGTTAATTTGTAGGGTCGAGTCTATTCTTATTTCTTGTTATATATCTATCTATAGATATCTATCTATCTATAGATATATATTTATCTATACACACGTATATAGATATAAGACATAGAACATAGAATAATAGAGTTGGAAGGGACCTTGGAGGTCTTCTAGTCCAACCCCCTGCTCAAGCAGGAGACCCCATACCAGTGGTGGCGAACTTATGGCACGCATGCCAGAGGCGGCACTCAGGGCCCTCTCTGTGGGCACGCGCGCCATGCCCCGGAGATGGCAACCGTCCCTCTTCAACCAGCCACCCGCTAACTCACCAAGGTCCATGTGGCTGGATGTATCCCAGCACCCATGCGCTCGCTGGCCTCTGTGTGCAGGGGCCGATGGTGTCAGGCAGCAGCCGCCCCGGCCCCTGCCTTGCCTTGCAACAATGGCTCCCTCGCCCTGCCTCGCTTTGCCTCGCCTCACCCCACAGGACGAGCCTCCTGCCCACCGCCCCACCTGCCAGAGAACCCCTGGATTTCCCCCAACTCTGCCCGGCCCCCACAGGTGTCCCTCCCTACGAGCAACATCAAGGTGATCATGCCCACCTTGGCCACACCCACCCAGTCTGCGATGAGCACCATGGCCATGCCCACCCAGTGGGCCACGCCCACCTGGCACCCGCCGATAAATAAGTGGGTTTTGGGTTGCAGTTTGGGCACTCGGTCTCTAAAAGGTTCGCCATCACTGCCCTATACCATTCCAGACAAATGGCTATCCAGTCTCTTCTTAAAAACCTCCAGTGATGGAGCACCCACAACTTCTGGAGGCAAGTCACTCCACTGATTAATTGTTCTGTCAGGAAATTTCTAGGTTGCTTCTCTCCTTGATTAGTTTCCATCCGTTGCTTCTTGTCCTGCCTTCAGGCGCTGTGGAGAATAGGTTGACTCCCTCTTCTTTGTGGCAGCCCCTGAGATACTGGAACACTGCTATCATGTCACACACACCCCCGGTCCTTCTTTTCTCTAGACTAGCCATATCCAAATCCTGCAACCGTTCTTCATATGTTCATACGTTCTTCTTATGACCAGAATATCTTCATAGTCTGGTCATAAGACGAGGACTACCTGCATCCCCACACCGAGGAGGAGAGGGTGGCAATGTCATGGCAACAGAGTAGAAAAGCAAAGTTGCTAGGGAACGTTTGCATGATTTGAGCGGGAAAAGATCCTTGTCACTGCTGAGGGGATTTTTGTTAGCTCTGGAACTGTGGTGCCGTAGCAGGGAAGAGGGCGGAAGAAAGTCTGCATCCAAACAAACACAAACACCGGAGAGTGGACAAAGGGGAAGTCGGGACAAGCAGCTGCCGTGAGAGCAGCCAACAGGGGGCGTCTTTCTCCCGAGACATCTGCCAACCGACCCACTAATTAGCTGCCAACTGCAGCACGAAGCTTTGTTATTTATCTGCCAGATGTATGAAAATCACATCAAGAGGTCTGATTTTGCTCAACGCATAAATCCAGCTGGCAATTGTGGTGACTGGGGGGGGGGCATCTCTGGGGGACTTCAAGGTGGATCATGCAAGTAACCGCTCAGAAAAGCATGTTCTCCTGAGGCTGCGGCTTTTGGTGTGGCCCACATCTTGTTTTAATTGGTTAATTAAAGCGTTCCCCGGGCTGTGTGTGTGTGTGTGTGTGTGTGCGTATGTTGCAATTCCAGCTGATGGCAACAACCTTTGTTGGAGGAGAAGAGTTCTTTAAAGTGTAGCGAATGTGGAAGTGGATGACGAAGCAAGCTTTGAAAGAGTTGGGAAAAGAGGATGTGTCCTGAGCACGTTTCTGCCCTTTACAGCTGCAGAGGCAGTTTATGAGCACAATAACAGAGTTGGAAGGGACCCTGGAGGTCTTCTAGTCCAGCCCCCTGCTCAAGCAGGAAGCCCTATGCCATTTCAGACAAATGGGTGTTCAGTCTCTTCTTAAAAACCTCCGATGTTGGAGCACCACAACTTCTGGAGGCAAGTCATTCCACTTCCACTTTTTCCTTAGTTTTAGGTTGCTTCTGTCTTTGATTAGAGCCACAAAGGGTGATGTAGGCAAAAGTCAGAAGCAATATGAAGGAGTAATTGTAGGGAGCATGTTAACCCTCTGAGGTAGTCCAGACAAGAAGCACATCCAGGAGTCCTTGCTCTGTTTTTATTGGAAGGTTAACACAAAGGTGCTTTTTCAGAAGGCAACTGGACTCTCTATGTCCGTGGTGGCGAACCTATGGCACGTGTGCACAGGTGGCATGCAAAGGCCTCTCTATGGGCACGTGCGCCGTCACCCCAGTCCTAGGCCTTCAGCTGGGTTTTATAAAATCTTTTCGCTTTAGCCCTCCGCCGCCATGTGCAAAAAAAAAAAAAGGTTCAATCAATTTCAACTTCTTGCGGAAAAAAAAAGATCTCGCAAAGTTGGAATTCATTGATTGAACATTTTAGTCCCACCTAGTCTGCCATTACCACCGAAGCCATGCCCACCCAATGGGCCACACCCACCCAATGGGCCACGCCCACCCGGCACCCGACGATAAATAAGTGGGTTTTGGGTTGCAGTGTGGGCACTCAATCTCTAAAAGGTTCGCTATCACTGCTCTATGTTCTTTCTTGAAGACATTTCGCTTCTCATCCGAGAAGCTTCATTGCTTCTTCATCAACGAAGCTTCTTGGATGAGAAACGAAACATCTTTAGGGAAAAACAAAGAAAGTCCAGTTGCCTTTTGAAAAAGCACCTTTGAGACAACCATGACGTGGATGACTAAGAATCTCCATAGGCATATTGGAAGGTTTCATTAACAGAAACTTGTTAAGACTGAAAATATTTCTTCCTCTTTTCCTTTTAACTCTCTGGAAAACCAGAGAGGGACCCTTCTGAGACGTTTTCCCACAACATCCCCCTTTTCTGTGGGCTGAGACATCTTTTGCATGCCAGTTGCCCCATCTGTGGCTTCCCTTCTGTCTCCCAAGGTCATTCTCACAAACCATTACAGAGTTTGATAGGCTAATTCTCCAAGTCACTGGTCGAGATGCGCCTCATCTCAGCAAATAAAACTGTGACCAACTTCACAGACAGTTTTAAGCTATTATTTGCTTAACTATCATTGGTTAAATAAGATTGAGATCCCAAGCCACCCGGTCAGTTAAGTAAGGCACTGAGACAAAGCAAACCACATTACAGATTTGTGCAATGCATGAACCAGGTTACTGCCGAAGACGAGGAGAAGCTAGAATGAAAAGCTGTAACGAAATAGGCCTTGCAATTTCTTTCCTTGTGAAAGAGGCTGATCTTCAGATGCTTGAGCATTTTTGGTGGAAAAAAGGGAAGTTTCTGTACAATCCTATGGCATCAGTGTGGGGGTCTCCCTGCCTTCTGTGGAATCAGGAGGGAACTTCTCTTATAGGGATTTTGAAGACTGGGAAGTGACAGTGGTCAGGAAAGTTACAGAATGATTGGGGGAAAAGCCCAGTATAGGTAATCCTTGACTTACAATTGTCTATTTATGCCAAATATGCTTTTTCACAAGGCAACTGGACTTCCTTGTTTTTCTTTGAAAATGTTTCACTTCTCATCCAAGAAGCTTTTTCAGCTCTGACTGGATGGTGGAGAATGGAAGGATTCATACTCCTTGCAGACAGCTGGTCATTTGCCTTCTTTTAGTGAGTCGTTAAAGCAGTGGTTCTCAACCTTTTTAATGCCGCGACCCCAACCGGTCGTAAGTCAAGGACTAAACCGGTTGTAAGTCGAGGACTAAACCGGTCGTAAGTCGAGGACTAAACCG
>NW_015391011.1:0-5502 GCF_001527695.2 Protobothrops mucrosquamatus
GATGGGTGGACTTCAACTCCCAGAATTCCCCAGCCATGGCTGGAGAACTCTGGGAGTTGGAAGTCCATGCATCTTCGAGCTGCCAAGGCCTGTGAAATACTGGCCTAAGGGTAGCAGTGTACAAATAGGAGTGTTAGATGGGAGTTACTGGGTGGACTGCAAGGAAGCCTTGCATGGGATAAAATGGTGGTCGGGGGGGCTGCTTCCAAGGAGGCAAATAGCTGGGGAAGGGGCTGGGGGCAAGGTGGGGAAGAAGGAGGGCAGAGGCAAATTATCCTGGAAGAAATAGGGTGGATTTCTGAAAATGCATGGGGATAGGTGCGTATGTGTATTTGTGTAGCAGTATACAATGTGAGTAACAGCATACACAGTACAACCATGTAGCTGGCATGTAGTACAGAAGCAACTGCCTGGTGTACAGTCTAGATCAGTGGTGGCGAACCTATGGCACGCGTGCCAGAGCCAGCACTCAGAGCCCTCTCTGTGGGCACCACGTAGAGGAAAAAAAAAACATTCAAGCTGTCACAATTATTATAACTGACCCTGTTTTTCCCCAGCTGCTCCATGTTGGTGCTTCCCTGATGAGCATCCATGCTGGTTTGCTTGGCGCACCGGGCAAAAAAAGGTTGCTCAAAATTTCAACTTCCACTGATGCTTTTAGGGGAAAAAAAAAGAGCATTTTTTTAAAAAGTTCTTTTCAAATTTTAAAAAAAGTAAAGTAGTCCTCCACTTACAACCACCATTGAATCCCATTGACTTTGCTTGTCAAAAGGTCACAAAAGGGCATCACATGATCAACCGTCATAAATATGAACCAGGGCCTGAATTTTGATCACATGACCATGGGGATGCTGTAACAGTCAAAAGTGTGAAAAACGATCATATCACTTATTCCAGGGCCGTTGTAACTTTGAATGGTCACTAAATGAACTGTTGTAAGTTGAGGAATACCTGTATTGTAATTTCTGGGGCTTCTTTAATATTTTCACTGGTTCCAAAGGGGAAGCACTCCAAATTTTGTTGTGAGCAGAACCCGAAATTTTCAGAACACCAATTTCCTCAAATGATTTGATATTTTTGGCTCTATTGTTTTAATGTGATTTGATGTGCCTTTTGGTCTTTGATTGGCAGCCTCTCACAGCTGGTTGAAAAATGAATAGCTGTATAAATATTTTTAGAATTGGAATAGAATAGAATAGAATAGAATAGAATAGAATAGAATAGAATAGAATAGAATAGAATCTTTATTGAGAATGAAAAGAAGAGAAGAGAAAAAAGAATATTGAGAATAGAATAGAATAGAATAGAATAGAATAGAATAGAATAGAATGGAATAGAATAGAATAGAATAGAATAGAATAGAATCTTTATTGAGAATGAAAAGAAGAGAAGAGAAAAAAGAATCTTTATTGAGAATAGAATAGAATAGAATAGAATAGAATAGAATCTTTATTGAGAATGAAAAGAAGAGAAGAGAAAAAAGAATCTTTATTGAGAATAGAATAGAATAGAATGGAATGGAATGGAATGGAATAGAATAGAATAGAATAGAATAGAATAGAATAGAATAGAATAGAATACTTTATTTGGCCAAGTGTGATTAGACACACAAGGAATTTGTCTTCGGTATGGAAACTCTCAGTATACATGCAAAGCAATAGAATAATAACAATATTAATAATATTAATATTAATAATACTAAAAAGAGGGGGTAGTAAGGAAGGATAATAATATTACAGCCATACTACATGGGTAAATATACCTAGACATTAGACAGTACTGTGAGAATTAGGTGTTCAGCAGAGTGATGGCATGAGGGAAAAAATTGTCCCTGTGTCTAGTTGTTTTGGCGTGCAATGGCTGTCCCAAGGGGAGGTCTTGATGCAGTTTATTCCAGGATGTGAGGGGTCTACAGATATTTTCTCAACCTTCCTTCTGACCTGCGCAATTTTAAATAAATAAAATTAAATAAATAGGACAATAGTGAGGCTATGATCCTTTTTGGCCTGAAAGAAATAAGCACAACAAATAAGTAGAAATTAGCTGTTATTCCTTCCTTCAAGTAAGGCAAAAGGATTCTGCTTTTGATAAAAGGAAGATTTAAAGCCTGGGTTCCCCCCCCCCTCCTAATTTGCAAGCAGTATCAACAGATGACAGAAGGTTAAATGTATTTTTTTTCCTTCAGAATGGGCAAAGAGCTTTTAATTCCTTATAAAAGCAAAGAGATTGAAAACAGGAAGGTGGAGAAACCGCTAATGGTTGGGAGGTAACTAAGATGCAGGCTGCCCTTTCTCCCCCCCCCTCCCCACTTCGTAATATAATAAACCATTATTTAATGGATGCTTGAGAACTGAATTCAGGGCAAACCAGCTGATGTTTTGATAGCCGGAAAAGTCAAATGACTTTCAATCGGCTTCTTCTTTTTCTTCCCCACTGTAACTTCAAAGCATCCTCTCCCAAAGTGCCCTTTCTTTCTGAGCAATTAAAAAAAAGAGGGGGCTGAATTAATCTACCCTGGAAGAGAATATTCCTTTGCTTAAGGTTCTTGAGAGGCCTGGATAAGATCTTGCTTTTTTCCGACAAATGAAAAAAAAAAAAGATCTCCTTTGAGTTCCTTTCCTTTTTCAGCTGCTTTTAAGTCCCATCAAGAAAAGAGTTTTAAATGGTACCAGAAACCACAAAGATCTTTAGTGGGAATGCCTGGCTATTTGGTGCAGATCTAACCCAGAAACAATTGGTCATAAATGCATAAGGAGACTCCTGCAGGTAGATAGCTAGCAGCACAGGATTGCCGAGGATCAACAACAACAAAGATGATTAGGGGACTGGAGGCTAAAACATATGAAGAACGATTACAGGAACTGGGCATGGCTAGTCTAGTGAAGAGAAGGACCAGGGGAGACATACTGTAACAGCACTGTTTCAATATTTGAGGGGGTTTCACAGAAAGAAGGAGGGTCAACCTATTTTCCAAAGCACCTGAAGGCCAGACAAGGAATAATGGATGGAAACTGATCAAGGAGAGATTCAAAGTAGAAATAAGGAGACATTTTCTGACAGTGAGAATAATCAACCAATGGGACAGATTGCCTTCAGAAGTTGTGGGAGCTTCATCACTGGAAGCTTTCAAGAAGAGACTGGACTGCCTTCTGTCACAAATGGTGTAGCGTCTCCTGCTTGGGCGGGGGGTTGGACTAGATGACTACAAGGTCCCTTCCAACTCTATTCTATTCTATTCTACTCTACTCTACTCTACTCTACTCTACTCTACTCTACTTCTATTCTATTCTATTCTATTCTATTCTATTCTATTCTATTCCTATAATTTTCCTTCATGGTATGCTCCGATTTGGTAGAAAACATAATTTAGCTAAGCAGTGGCAGAAAATGATTCCATAAAATGAGAGTCGGAGGGTTGGGAATGCATAGGAGAAGCCTTTGAAAAGAAATGCTAAAATCTGATGTGAACGACTTTGAAGAGCAAGAATTGATCCACTCTGGCTTGCAATTCTGCGGTCAAGAAAACATTGGTAGTTCAACTTCCAATTTGCTTTAATATATATTTTAACTTCAAAGCAGTCAGAGGAGCCCAGAGGTGTGAGGGTGTATTATTCAAGAATGCCAAGGGTGGAGAAGGAATGGAAAGCCGTTAAATTAGTGATACAACCTGAGATGTTGGACAAGGTGGTGGGATCAAGTACAGACAAACCTTTAAATGTGAAAAATAAATTAAATTAAAATAAAATAATAAAATAAAATAAACAGAATAGAATAGAGCTGGAAGGGATCTTGGAGGTCTTCTAGTCCACCCCCCCTGCTCAAGGAGGAGACCCTATACTATTCCAGACAAAGGTTGTCCAATCTCTTCTTCAAAACCTCCAGTGATGGAGTACCCACTACTTCTGAAGGTAAACTATTCCACTGATTGATTGTTCTTCTCACTTTTAGGAAGTTTCTCCTTAATTCCAGGTTGCTTCTCTCCTTGATTACTTTCCATCCATTGTTTCTTGTCTTGTCTTCTGATGCTTTGGGAAATAAGTTGAACCCCTCTTCTTTGTGGTAGCCCCTCAAATACTGGAATACTGCTATCATGTCAACTCTCGTCCTTCTCTTCACTAGACTAGCCATACCCAGTTCCTGCAACCGTTCTTCATATGTTTTTGTCTCCAGGCCTTTAATCATCTTAGTTGCTCGTCTCTGCACTTTTTCGAAAGTCTCAATGCCAGGATATAAAATCAGTGCCAGGATATAAAAACTAATCTATTGAGCTGTTACCAAAATGGATGCAAGGATAACCAACTCCAGTTTGATTCATTTTTTTAATCCAAAAACAAAGACCTGGACAAATTGTGCTTGAAGTTTGGGGTAGATTAGGGGATTATTAATGAAATCTGGGGGTGATTAGTGTGGTCCATAATCCCCATTCTGAATCCCTCCAACACCCTCATTTTTCATTTGCTAGGTTTCCGAATGAACTTCAAATAAGCCTTGGGAATAAGAAAGCTCTTAACTGTTCCCTCGTATAATCTGGAGATTAATAAACGTAAAGATTCATTTTTTTAATTAAGTTCCATTATCAAATAAAAACATAGAAAAAAAACAAGAATTTGGAAACTAAGAAAAAGAAAGAGAAATGTGCAAAAGGAAAATGACAAGTGGTAACTTTTGACTTATAATAAAATACTATAAAAATATAGGTAGTCCTCAATTTATGACCACAACTGAGTCCAAAATTTCAGTTGTTAAATGAGAGATTTGAGTTTTGCCCCATTTTACAACCTTTTTACAACCTACAACCGTCATAAATATGAGCCAATTGCCAAATGCCCAAATTTTTACCTTTTTCTTCTTCTTCTTGTGCCATATCCGTTATTGGACGTTGGCGATCATGTTGGCGATCCTGTTTTTATCAGCAGCCGCACGAAAAAGTGCTGCTGAGTTTTGTCCAAACCAGTCCCTTAGATTTTGAAGCCATGATGTTCTTCTTCTGCCTGGACCTCATTTGCCTTCAATCTTTCCCTGGAGGATTAAATGGAGTATGCCGTATTTTTCTGGGTGTCGCATCACATGTCCGAAATATTCTAATTTTCATTTTTTAATTGTTTTGATGATTTCCCTTGGCTTTCCCAGGCAGCTTATCACCTCCTTTGTAACTTTGTAAATTTGTAACTATGGTCACTAAATGGATTACCTGTATAAGGTTCAGAAAGCAGGGCTCTCCATCCCTCTCTATCATTGAAAAAGCTGCTAAAAATTGCCCAGAGAAATTTTAGACAAATTCTTAAAACACTTTGCAGAATAATATTTAATTTTAATTTAATTTAATAATTTAATTTATATACCGCCCTTCTCCCGTAGGACTCAGGGCGGTGCACAGCATATTAAAACAGACAAACAAAATACATCAAAGAACAAAAAAACCCCATAAAACCAAATTAAAAGCCAAATATTCGAAGCTGTGTGTCAATTAAAATTTTCTTAAAATCATCCCTACCTAAAATC
>NW_015391011.1:5965-7506 GCF_001527695.2 Protobothrops mucrosquamatus
ACAGTAGTCCAGGCGAGAGGTGACGAGAGCGTGAGTGACCGTGCGCAAGGCGTCCCGGTCCAGAAAAGGTCGCAACTGGTGGATCAGGCGGACCTGATAAAACGCCCCCCTGGTCACGGCCGACAAATGGTCTTCCAATGTCAGCCGTGGATCCAGGAGGACTCCCAAGTTGCGAGCCCTCTCTGAGGGGGCCAAAATTAGAAAAACAGAAGTTCTTCTTTCTTTAGCCTAAAGCAGAGGTCCCCAGCCTTGGCAACTTTAAGACTTGTGGACTTCAACTCCCAGAATTCCTCAGCCAGCTTGGCTGAGGAATTCTGGGAGTTGAAGTCCACAAGTCTTAAAGTTGCCAAGGTTGGAGACCCCTGGTCTAAAGCAGTGGTTCTTAACCTGGGTGATATTGCTCCCCAGGGGGTGATTTCGCTTTTCAGGGGGGCGATGGAACAAAGGGGGCAACGTGGGGGCGAAGGAATGAAAAGGGGGCAATATGGGGGCAATGGAGCGAGAAGTTTTGGGGACACTTTTGAGACTTTTTCGTACAGTGAATCGCTGTATATCTGTCGTACAAAAACATCAGATCGCTTGCTATTAGTGGATTGAATTGTGTTTTCAAATATTCCTCCAGCTAGCTTCAGTACAGAACGCCGTACATATGTGAATATGCATCGCTTATCTTCATGCGCGTTGCGCAGCAGCCTCTACCCTTTTTATATTTCTTTTTGCGTCTTAAATTTCACTTGTAATTCAATCATTAAATGTTACTGTTTTTCTTTTTGGGCATTTCACTTTCTTGCAATTGAATTTTGTTTTCAGTGGTCATTACATTTAAGTGTCTTGAATAAATAAGATAATAATGAAATACATGTATCACGAAGTTTGGGAATAAAGTGACGGGTGGCACCAAAATTTTTCACACCATTGAGATATGAGAAAAAGACTGGAAATAAATTATTTGCATCGATATGTCCTGATGACAATTTTAAAGAAAACAAAAAAAGTGTTTGCATAAATTGAAGAATTATTTCCTATGTTGTGATTGAGAGGTTATGTTGGGGGAGGGGGGCGATGACAACTTCCTCATTGGCTCAAGGGGGCGATTCGTTCAAAAAGGTTAAGAACCACTGGTCTAAAGGATTCCACTTTCTCCCTCTTTCTTTCTCTCTCTTTTCGTACAATTTTATTTTCATTCGTTAAGTAAAAACAGACAAACACAGAGAAAAAAAGAGAGGGGAAGGAATAGAACACAGATATATAATTGCGTACCTAGCAATATAATCCCCAATTTATTTATGTAGCCATTGGCCTTTTCCTTTTTTTAAAATTAACATTATTGCTGTTGAAAGGCAGATTCCAAAGATGAGATTTCATATCGTGATTAAAAACAATTAAAAGAAGAAGAGGATAAAATGTTTGTGTCTATAAGGAAAAAAAGGTATTCAAGCATCCCCTATTTTTCCCCCCAACAGCTAAAAGCTACATAAATATTTGTACAGGTGGCCTTGCTTACTGACCACCCATTCAATGACTGAAATTAGGATGGCACT
>NW_015391011.1:8565-13000 GCF_001527695.2 Protobothrops mucrosquamatus
TATGGTGACAACCAGCCACAAACCCATCTTAGTCTAACCATGGTTTAACCAACTAACCCAAGGTGATAGCAAACCCCTTCTGTAGTATTGGTAAGGAAATAATACCTGTCAAGTATTATTTCACACCTGTCAAGTCAACATCATTCAACACAACTCAAGAGAGCCAATTTGGTGTAGTGGTTAAGGTGTTGGGCTGAAAATTGGAAGATCAAGTGGTCTACTTAAAGTCCTCCCTTAGACACCAAAGGTGGCTGGATGACTTTGGACTAACCATTCTCTCTCTCTCTCTCTCTCTCTCTCTCTCTCTCTCTCTCTCTCTCTCTCTCTCTCTCTCTCTCTCTCTCTCTCTCTCTCTCTCTCTCTCTCCCTCTCCCTCTCCCTCTCCCTCTCCCTCTCTCTCTGCCCTAACCACCCATCTTTCAATTAGGGTGTTTCTTTTTTTATCATTTAGCACTAAAGGAGGAGGGCAGATAATTCCTTGCCAAATGAATTTTTTATTTACTTCCTGTACATTCCAGAGTGCATTTCATCTTTATGTAGCCTTTAGACTAATAAGCTTCCTCACACACACATTCACACGAAACAATCACATCAAACCACACTATACCACAATTAATAGGTTAGTTGTAAAACGTGGAAAACACGAAAATGCCAGCTTATTTATTTTTCTTCTTGTTTTCTATTGCTTTGTTTCACAAATCTTCCATTAGTTAACAACATAAATGCACCTAAAATATCCAGGGTAAACCAAATTAAGCAATTATTATTATTATTTTTTAAAAAAATCAAATTAAATTAAAACATTCACAGTGATGGTAACAAAAACAATTGATAGATTCATTTTACAGTTTTTATAGCCAAAAAATATTCTGTGATAAGTACAACAAGTTAAAATTGTAAAAACAACAGTAATGGTAACAAAAACACTTGATATTGATTTTGCGGTTTTTATAGCCAAAAAAGATTCTGTGAGAAGTACAAGTTAAAATTGTTAAAACAACAATAGAAATCAAGCCAAATTTTGAAAAAGCAACCCTAATAAGAAATCAAACTTGTTGCAAGCTGGATGTGGATAAATTTCAACTAGAATTGAAAGCCTGATGAGATAAAATTGTCTTTCAAGATCTTCTAAGAGTCATGAAAGAAGAATATTTAAGGACTTTTGTGAAAAGTCACGTGGTCTGGAAGCTATGATGGAGGAGGAGGAGGAGGAGGAGGAGGAGGAGCAGGAGCAGGAGCAGGAGCAGGAGCAGGAGGAGATAATCTAATTAACATAAAAAGTCTTCCAGAACAAGACTACATTCACTGATTCCTAGAAAGTTGTAAAAGAAAGTTGTAAAAGATGGAACAAGTCTGTGTTCAAATGGGACGCTATTCAACCAGGCCAGAGTCATCACAGACAAAACACATCACTAGGCCTCACCGTGCAAATCACCCAAAGCATCTCCTGGAATGGATTAAGTCCAGCTGGAGAATAACAACAGCAATAGTAATAGCAATTAGACTTATATACCGCTTCACAGTGCTTTACAGCATTCTCTGAGAGGTTTACAAAGTCAGCACATTGCCCCCAACAATCTGAATCCTCATTTTACTGACCTCAGAAGGATGGAAGGCTGAGTCAACTTTGAGACCGCCAGGATCGAACTGCTGGCAGTGAGAAGAGTCAGCCTGCAATATGCATTCTAAGCACTGGGCCACCACGGCTCCTCATTTGCAGAAGGAACTCCTACAAATATTTTGGTGCCAGTCAATATAGGACTTTCTAGGTAAGCATTGTACAATCATGAGAACAGACGGTACAAAATGTTTACGGATGGATGGATGGATGGATGGATGGAAGAATGGATGGATGGATGGATGGATGGATGGAAGGATGGGTGGAAGGATGGGTGGATAGATGGGTGGATAGATGGATGGATGGAAGGATGGGTGGATAGATGGGTGGATAGATGGAAGGATGGGTGGGTGGATGGACTAACACCAACAAAGTTTAATGGATTCATAAAGTGGCACAAGTTGATTTCATTTGGCCTTGATTATGGTCGTAAGTCGAGGACTGCCTGTACTGCTAGTTGGCAGTCAAGGGAAAGATATTTGTTTACTTCTTGGTTGGAAAAGGTGCTACGAGACTCCTCCTAATCTTAATAAAGGAGAATTTTTGGTAGCTCAGGGTTGAAAGAAGGGGTCCTTGGCGCTCTCTGAATTTGGTTGTTTTCTTGCAGACATTTCATACTCTAGTTTGGGTAATGAAACATCTGCAAGAAATCAACCAAGCTCAGAGAGCACCAAGGACCCCTCCTCCTAATCTGTAGGAGGTGAGCAGGCGGAGCTGGAAGGCAGAGTTAAGCTTGTCATCAGTCTGGAGTGATTGCATTGCCACAAGAGACCTAAATCCAGCCCTCCATGAATTCCGTTGACCCTTATCTAGCGCCAATTTAGCTTTGACCATTAATTGACCAGATTCTTCTGTGTAGGTAGCAATAATAAACTCTTCAGTGCTTTGAACTCAACAAATGCTCTTGGTTATTTGTGCCTGACATAATCTGAATTATCAAGAGTTCTCCTCCTATAATGAGATCAGTTGGTTATTTTTTTCTTATTTCTGCTTTATTTCTATGAACAATGTTGCAGTAAGAACCACAGAAGCAACACTTTACACAAAGCCGGTCATTGGTGGAGGCAGACTCTTCTCAACTCTCAGCTGCTGGCTGGGAGTTGTAATGGGGCACATCTGGAAGGCACTGGACTGTGAGTGACTGCCCAAAAGACAGATGAACATCACTTCAGAGAGAAATAACAGAGACCCATTGGAAGGGAAAAATTGTCAAGTTGTGGTTTCACCTGCTCACTTCATTGAGAAATTATTTCTTTCACATCTCAGCAGGGGAAAACAAACACAGAACATAGGATGTCAGGATTTGATATGAGGATTTTGAGGATGAGCTCTAATTGATTCAATCTTTTCAACCTGTTTGTTGAAAATCCATCAATTCCTCCCTAAAGGGTGATTATTCTGCAGCTAATCCTTATCCCCAGCCCATTTGTTTTGCAGAGTAGAGTACAGTAGAGGAATCGAATCGAATTGAATCGAATCAAATCAAATGGAATGGAACGGAACGGAACGGAATGGAATAGAGAATAGAATAGAGATTGGAGATTGGAGAATGGAGAATGGAGAATGGAGAATGGAGAATGGAGAATAGAGAATAGAATGGAATATAGAGTAGAAAATAGAACAGAACAGAACAGAACAGAACAGAACACAACAGAATAGAATACAATAGAATAGATATAGACAGACAGACAGACAGACAGACAGACAAAGATAGAGATTTGGATGGATGGCTATATAAATATGTCTGGTTAGATGATAGATATAGAGCTAGATGGATTTATAGATATGGATGGATAGAGATGGATAGACAGACAGACAGACAGACAGATTAGTACTTCCTCGTGGATTTTCTTTCTATTCCTTTGATGCTGGTTGGACATTGGCAAAAAAATACAGCAGAAAAAAAAAGCTATATCACAAACACATAGACATAGAGACAAAGACACAACATTGCTTGCAATTCAACACCCCCACCCCCACACACACATATTGATTGCAATTCAGTTTGAAATGCTACCTATTTGGCAGCCTTGATCAGAAATGGGTAAAAACCACACTTCTTGTATATTTTTAATATACGTAGGCGAATAATATGGAAGCCGAGCTCCACCACGTGACATTTGCCCCTCAAGGCGATGGTTTTTGTCCCTCTCCCCTGCGATTGGGCAAGTGAGGACAGAGACCTCCTCCACCACCGTGCCATTGCGAGCGACCCCAACCCTCCCCTGTGGATTTCTTCACACTCCGCACCGAGTTCTTCAATAAGAAAAGAAAATGCTGTTAGAAACCGAATCTGATCCTCTGAAATACGTTATTTGCTCTCCGAAAGGTGTCCTGGATTATGATTAATACAGTGAATGGCTTGGGCCTAATCGAGGCGATGCTTCTTGATGCAGGGCAAGCGGTCCAGCATTTGAGGCAGTAAAAATGAAGAAAGGCAGAGAAAGAGTAATTTCGTCAATGAAACACTCGGCACTCTGCCTTTACATGAAGCTGCTGCTGCTTTAATGGCTCTCTGGTGGCGTTCTTAATCTGCAGGGATCCGAATTTTATTTTCTAAACAACTAGCCTTAGAAATTATTCTAATTAAACACAACCCTTTCGTGTGCATAACATTATTTTGCATAAGTTTTTTTTTTTAAAGTACTCGGCATAATTTACTAATCACAGAAAAAACTCAGTGATATTGGGGAATCTAAATACATTCCCTGCAACTCTGAATGTTAGGAATTTTTATGCCACTGGCTAAGATGATCTCCTCCTCCTCCTCCTCCTCCTCCTCCTCCTCCTCCTCCTCCTCCTCCTCTTCTTCTTCTT
>NW_015391011.1:13336-56052 GCF_001527695.2 Protobothrops mucrosquamatus
CCTCCTCCCTCCTCCTTCTCCTCCACTTCCTAGCCCCCACCCTCTCCCTCTCCCTTCTCCCTCACCTCCTTCTCTTCCCCCTTCTCCTTCTCCTCCTCCCCTCCCCTTCTCCTTCTCCTTCTCCTTCACCTTCACCACTTAGGTACAAAGTTCTTTCTCAACACTCAGTGGCAAAAGAGCAAGTAAAGAAGAAGGAAAAGTAGACTAACCTTGGACATGGCTATGGTGGCAACCAGCCACCAACTTGTGTTAGCTGCATAACAAATCAAAAACATTATGAATGTCTATCAGTCGCCCACTCAGTCACTCCAGCAGCTTCGGACTTCATGAAACTTATTCCCTTATTTTAGATTTTTAGGCAGCATAAGATCTCAAGATCTATTTTCTCCTTCTCCTTCTCCTTCTCCTTCTCCTTCTCCTTCTCCTTCTCCTTCTCCTTCTCCTTCTCCTTCTCCTTCTCCTCCTGCTCCTGCTCCTCCTCCTCATATATCAAGGTGGTTCTGCATTTACATACATTTCTTTAAACGTATTTAAAGTCCACTTCTAGATAACTCTTACAGGAAAAAACTGAACGTTCATCCATCAGGAAACATCTGTTCATCTCCAAGCTCCCTGCGAACACTTAGAACAGTGGTGGCGAACCTATGGCACGGGTGCCAGAGGCGGCACTCAGAGCCCTCTCTGTGGGCACACGCGCCCTCGCCCCAGTCCTAGGCCTTCAGCTGGGTTTTATAAAACCTTTTCGCTGTAGGCCTCCGCCGCTGTGTGCAAAAAAAAAAAGGTTCAATCAATCAGTCAATTTCAACTTCTCTTGGGGAAAAAAAAGATCTTGCAAAGTTGGGATTGATTGATTGAACTTTTTAGTCCCACCCAGTCTGTTGCTACCACTGCAGCCACGCCCACCCAATGGGCCACGCCCACCCAATGGGCCACACCCACCCGGCACCCAATGATACAGTACATAAGTGGGTTTTGGGTTGCAATTTGGGCACTCGGTCTCTAAAAGGTTCGCCATCACTGACTTAGAAGATACAATCCCCAGGGGCAAAATTTCTAATTCTATTCCCAACTCAGGAAGCAGTTAAGGAGACCTGTTCACTGTTTGTCATTTTTACTCTTTAGTCATGTACTGCCCGACATGCTTTGCTTAGATATAGCTTGCCATTAATACTTGATGCAGGTGATATGGAGATTATGTCACAGGTCCCAACTGGACTCAGGAGAGCCTTGAGAATCTGCACTTAGAGCTGTCCTGATAACCACGGTCTGGTTAATTACCAGAAGACAACGATAGCTCAATTTGCCCTAATGAGTAAGGGGAGATGTCTAAGGTAATATAATTGAACATATGGGGGGGGGGTTTAATTGCTTCCGGCAGGAAAAGGGCCTTGAGGCTCAGGGTTGGCAGCATAGGAAGTTACAACAGATCTAAAGGTCTTCATTTGAAAGGATAGTGATGTGCTTGCTGCTCTTTGACTATTTTATGATAAAAGAATAACAGAATTACAGAGTTGGAAGGGACATTGGAGATCTTCTAGTTCAATGGTTCTCAACCTGAGGGTCGGGACCCCATTTGGGGTCAATTGACCATTTCATGGGGGTCGCCAAGCAAGGCTGTCCGCCATTTTTTTGTCCGCCATTTTTTCCCCTTTTCCGGCGGGTGCCTTACCTCCCTTGGGCTGGGCCAGCTGGTGGTCGGCCTGCTCCGTCTCTGCCGCTTGCCAGCTACGCCTCGGCCGGCGCAGGGGGTGGAACCACACATGCGCGGTGCTCCCAGGCAGGGAAAGTCCTCAACTTACGACCGGTTGGGTAGTCCTCGACTTACAGCCGGTTTAGTCCTCGACTTACGACCGGTTTAGTCCTCGACTTACGACCGGTTGGGGTCGCGGCATTAAAAAGGTTGAGAACCACTGTTCTAGTTCAACCCTCTGCTCAGGCAGGAAACCCTATACCATTTCAGACAAATGGTTGTACAGTCTCTTCTTAAAAACTTCCAGTGTTGGAGCATTCACAACTTCTGGAGGCGGGTTGTTCCACTGATTAACTGTTCCAACTGTCAGGAAATCTCTCCTTAGTTCTAGGTTGCTTCTCTCTTTGGTTAGTTTCCATCCGTTGCTTCTTGTTCTGCCTTCAGGCGCTTTGGAAAATAGCTTGACTCCCTCTTCCTTGTGGCAACCCCTGAGATATTAGAACACTGCTATCGTGTCATCCCTACTCCTTCTCTTCATTAAACTAGACATACCCAATTCCAGCAACTGTTCTTTATCAGTGGATGGAAACTAATCAAGGAGAGAAGCAAGAATTAAGGAGAAAGTTCCTGACAGAACAATGAATCAGTGGAATGGCTTGCCTTCAGAGGTTGTGGGTGATCCATCACTGGAGACTTTTAAGAAGAGATTGGACAGCCACTTGTTTGGAATACCATAGCGTCTTCTGCTTGTGTAGGGAATTGGACTAGAAGACCTTTAAAGTCTCTTCCTACTTTGTTAATTTGTCAGTTCGGTTTTCCCCCCCCATCTGTCAGTAAACTTGAGTTATACTTGTATGTGTGTGTGTGTGTGTTTATTGGCTTGAACTCCATAAAAAATATCAAGGACTATCTCTCATTTATTTATTGATCTTGCCACTGGGCTTCCTCTGTGGAAGGCTTATTATAACCTACTGAATAACAGAAACGATGTTGTAAAAATAATGATGCAGCCTTGAGTATCTCCTTCCTTGTTAGTTGCAGCAGCCTCCCTTCCTCAAACCTTTATTTTTGTATCCTCAGTTCTTTCATCACAAAGATGTCAGTTTCTCCCTCTTGCTTTCAGCTCTTATACTGCAAAAGGCTCCAGTGGTTAGTTCAATATTCTGTATGTAAGAAAAAGTCAAGTCCTTTGAAGTAGAGTCTCTGGAAAAGAGGCTAATGCTAGAAAAGGTGGAAGGAAAAAGAAGAAGAGGATGACAGAAATAAAGGAGAGGAACTCAGTGACAGGGTTGATGGGTGAGTTTTGGAAAACCTGAAGGAGCAGGTGAGGGATAGAATATCAAGGGGGGGGGAAAATCTATGTGATTGCTAGAAGTGAAAATGACTTGATGTCACATAATCAGACAATGGGTCAGTTGATCAATGAGTCAGTCGATCAATCAATTGATCGATCAGCGTTGGTGAAAGCCATTTACTGAGACCAATATTGAATTTAGATCTGTTTTTTTGCAGAACTGTATGGCTCAACATTTGATATGTTACAATATACCACTTCCTGAAATAAAATAATTTCTTTCTTTCTTTCTTTCTTCTTCTTCTTCTTCTTCTTCTTCTTCTTCTTCTTCTTCTTCTTCTTCTTCTTCTTCTTCTTCTTCTTCTTCTTCTTCTTCTTCAAGAAGAAGAAGAAGAAGAAGAAGAAGAAGAAGAAGAAGAAGAAGAAGAAGAAGAAGAAGAAGAAGAAGAAGAAGAAGAAGAAGAAGAAGAAGAAGAAGAAGAACTCCTTCTCCTTCTCCTTCTCCTTCTCCTTCTCCTTCTCCTTCTCCTCCTCCTCCTCCTCCTCCTCCTCCTCCTCCTCCTCCTCCTCCTCCTCCTTCTCCTTCTCCTTCTCCTTCTCCTTCTCCTCCTCCTCCTCCTCCCCCTCCCCCTCCCCTTTCTCCTTCTCCTCCATCTCTCCCTCCCTCCTCCTCCTCCTCCTTTTATGACTATGGTTAAACCATAAAAATTAATCAAGATGAAATGTTGATATTTAAATATACTACTGGTAGTAGTAGAATTTGAACTGGTGCATTGTTGGGAAGTTTGATGGATTTCAGAAGTTGGTTATGAATGTATCAACCATTTAGCAAATGGAACATATTGTGTGTCAATTGGGAAGCATGAAAAGTGATTGCACTGCCGCCTGATCCGTGACTGCAGCTGTTGCACAGCTAAAGTAATATAGCCTAGAAGAAGCCAGAAGAAGTAGTTACTTTTTCAGTCTGCCAAAATTATTGGACACACAGTGGATTCCTTAATGAGTGCTGTGGAAGTCTTTCCTGTGAAATTTAGCAACCCAGATTAAGTGTAGCTTTATTCTTTATAATGTTTCCCTATGTTCCTCAGATCTCACATTGGCTTCTTCTGTGCACTAAAAATGCATTACCAAATCTTTTCGGAATTAATAGTATTAGACCGGATTTAGATAAGGTCATTCATGATGTTGAGTCATTAAAATGAGGAGAATTCAATTTTAATCATAACCCCAACATTTATTTGGATAGTGTGACTCATTACTCAAATATGGACAAATAGTTATGGAAAGCATATCATGAAGAAGGCCTAAATGCAGGACCATGGAAAGCAGATCTAAGAGACTATACTTAGTAAGCTATTATACCTAGTATTATCTATCTAGTATAATCATTAACCAGGGATTAAGGGGATTAATACCCAGCACAAGTAGAGGGCAACCATTTTCAACAGAATAACAAAGTTGAGAAGGGACCTTAGAGGTCTTCTAGTCCAATCTAGTCCAACCCTTTGGAACGAGCTGCCCCCAGAGATCCGGGTGATTCCGGATCTCCCCTCCTTCCGCCGCGCCCTCAAGACCTGGTTATTTCAGCGGGCAGGACTGGCCTAGGGGTATTTTAAATTGCTTTTAATCAAATTTTTAGCAGAAGCGGCCAAATTTGAATATTTATTTTTAATCATTTTTAAATTTTGTATTGTATTGTATCATTGTTTTAAACTGGCTGTAAGCCGCCCTGAGTCCTCCGGGAGAAGGGCGGGGTATAAATTTAATAAAATCAAAATCAAAAATCAAAATCAATCCCCTGCTCATGCAGGAAACATGAGGCACACTAGAAGAATCCCAAGAAATATCTGTGTTTCAAATGAAGATCCATAGGTAAACAGAAGAATCTTAGAATCATGGAATATAATAGTTGGATGGATGGGATTTTAGAAATTGTCTGTCTTTCAAGGACTGGATGATAATAGATTTGGCTATTTTAATAACTTGTGGAGCACAATTTTTTTTTAAATTTCTGAAACTAATTTATTATAAATTATGAATAGCATTTCCTCATGAATAATATTGCTTTAATGGAAAGTTACTATGCACTTCATTGATTATAGAAAGGCCTTTGATTATGTTGCTCATGTTGACCTGTGGAAGTAGGAGATGACCAAGTTAGGCCTGAGGGAGGGGTCAAAGAAGTCATCAGTTTAGAATCCTTTCATATTCACAAGAGATCTAATTCCAACCCTTCAGGTAGTCTATCAACTCTAACAAAAATCTAACAAAATGAAATTCAATGTGTGTGGCAGCAGCCAAAAACCCCAATGCAATCCTAGGCTGCATTAATAGAATCAAGGCTACGTGAAATTCTAATATTGCTTTACAAAGACTTAGTATGGACACACTTGGAATACTGCATCCAGTTTTGGTCACGACAATATAAAAAAATATGCTGAGGCTCTGGAAAGAGTACAGAGAAGAGCAACAAGGATGATTAGGGGACTGGAGGCTAAAACATATAAAGAACAGTTGCAGGAATTGGGTATGTCTAATTTGATGAAGAGAAGGACTAGGGGAGACATGATAGGAGTGTTTCAATATCTCAGGGGTTGCCACAAAGAAGAGGGAGTCAAGCCATTCTCCAAAGCACCTGAAGGCAGGACAAGAAGCAACGGATGGAAACTAATCCAGCAGAGAACCAACCTAGAACTAAGGAGAAATTTCCTAACAGTGAGAACAATTAACAAGTGGAACAGCTTACCTTTAGAAGTTCTGGGTGCTCCATCCCTGGAAGCTTTCAAGAAGAGACTCAACAGCCATTTGACTGAAATGGTGAAGAATCTCATGCTCTAGCAGGGGTTGGACTAGATGACCTCCAAGGTCCCGTCCAACCACCAATTTGCCTTGACCATTAGTAATTCAGATTCGCGCAGTGAGCTAGCGTGAATTGAAGTTGTTCTCATTTGAACAACTCAAGCTAAGTCAAATCCTCAAAGCCAGTATCTCTGCATTGCTTGTTCCATCCTTTGAGGTTCAATATGTTTTATGTTTATGAGGGGGGAAAGCAAAAAGAAAATCAAACACGTTTAAAAAGACGGCACAGATGTTAATGAAAACTTTTAAACACCTCCGCATAACCCTTCAGCCTTTTTTGATCGCTGTTCTTTCTCTCTCTGATTCTTTTCTTACTATAGTGGGTTTTTTAAGAGCAGGAGAGAGGCGGAGTAGTTAAACAGTAATTTTGATCCAGAGAGGAAAAAGTTTCCTTCTGGGAAGCAAGGCAAGATATAAATCAGATCCTTTGCAATAAAATCCTTTGGCAGCATTTCTTTAGTCTAGGTGCAACTCAAGATTGATTTATCAGACACCGTTTCGCTAGCTGTTGGTGTCAATAAACAGTACAACGCTTCAATCAAGAATAAACCAGCAGAGCTCTGATACAGAACAGGGCCAACATTTAGATTAAAAAAAGAATAACCAGATTACTGAGATAAGCAGAGGTAGTCTTTGACTTATGACCCTAATCGAGCTCAGAATTTGTGTTGCTAAGCGAAAAAATTAAGTTAAATTTAAGTGAGTTTTGCCCCATTTTACGACTTTGCCTGCCACATTTGTTAAGTGAATCACTGCCCTTGTTAAATTAGTAACACGGTTGTTACGTGAATCTGGCTTCCCCCATGGACTTCGCTTGTCAGAAGGTCACAGAAGCTGATGACATGACCCAGGACATGGCAACTGTCATAAATACATGCCACTTGCCAAGCGTCCAAATTTTTTTGCAACTGTTTTTCACTTGCTTTTTTGTTCACATGGTTGAGGACAGTTGGTGACGATAAGTAGTATGTACAGATTTTTAATAATAGCAAATAGAGTAATAAAACTTAATGCTTTTTCATTTTATGATTAGAATAGAAATAGAAATAGAAGAGAAGAGAAATAGAACAGAAAAGAATAAGGATAGAATAAGGATAGAATAGAACAGAACAGAACAGAACAGAACAGAACAGAACAGAATAAAATAGAATAGAATAGAATAGAGTAGAACAGAACAGAACAGAATAAAAATAGAACAGAAAGGAATAAGGATAGAATAGAATAGAATAGAATAGAATAGAATAGAATAGAAACGAAACTTTTTTTGTCACTTTAAATGTAAACTAATCAGCATACTTTAAAATGTAATTTTGTTGCATTCAGCTCTCAAAATGGATCCCACTTGCAATCCTACGTCAAGGACTACCCATAATAAGTAAATGCGAGCCATCAGTTTTACTAAAATCTTACACATATTTTCCTTAGAGTACATCTTGCTGCGTGATATGTAGCTTTTTCTAATGCAAATTTCTACAGATTGTCTGTCTCTTAACGTTTAAAGTTGAACGCCTAAAATATAAACCTCTACTTGCTAGCAATTTGATTTCTGATAAGATTAAACCACACCATTTCGTTTGGTATAAAGCTGATGGAGCTCTTATTTCGATTTTGCCTCGAATTATTTTTTTACAAGAACAAATAGCTAACAGTTTAGCTGACATCAGTGGGGACGAATTGTGCTTCCAACATTCAATGTAGTAATATATACATGTACATATACATATACATATACATATACATATACATATACATATACATATACATATACATATACATATACATATACATATACATATACATATACATATACATATACATATACATGGATGGCAGGTCAAGAAGAAATTTATCCATTAAGCATTGATTGCTGTAAATTGCTTCAACATGTCACCTTTTGCATTGGTCAGCACTGCTAAGTGGATGGAGAAGGAGTCTGTTTTCACATACATATTCATCATTTTTTAAAATCAAATTACGAATGAAATACGGCTATATGTGCACTGCTCAATCTTAATGTGCAAATCTCATTTTAAGTTTTTAATATCCACTCTATTCCACCAGGGTAATGCAGTGTGCTTTCAGCGGTTCCTCTAGAGATGTGGGAATCCCTGAAAAATGTTTCCTTAGCTACCCTACTTAACCTGAAGAAAATCTTCAATCAGTAATAAAAGAAAGGTGGATCTCTTCCAAATAGTGAGTAGGGTCCAGTAAACGGATCACTCAAATTGTCTGCCAAAGAAATCTGTAGCAAATATCTTCCTTATATTTATGCTTTGCCTGACATTCCATATCTTTATGCTTTGCCCGACAGTTAGAACAATTAACCAGTGGAACAACCTGCCTCCAGAAGCTGTGAATGCTCCAACACTGGAAGTTTTTAAGAAGAGACTGGACAGCCATTTGTCTGAAATAGTACAGGGCAGGGGGTAGGCATCCTTGGCTCTTTTACGACTCGTGGACTTCAACTCCCAGAATTCCTGAGCATGGCTGGCTCAGGAATTCTGGGAGTTGAAGTCCACGAGTCATAAAAGAGCCAAGGTTACCTACCCCTGGTATAGGGTTTCCTGCCTGAGCAGGGGGTTGGACTAGATGACCTCCAAGGTTTATTATTATTATTCCAACTTTATTATTATTATTATTATTATTATTATTATTATTATTATTATTATTATTATTATTATTATTATTATTATTATTATTATTATTATTATTATTTCTCGTGAATCTTATTGAAAGTCTTATTGTTCGACTTTACAACGGCATTGAAAAAAGTGACTTATGACCGTTTTTCACACGACCATTGCAGCATTCTCCACGGTCACGTGATCAAAATTCAGACGCTTGGCAACTGTCCTGTATTTATGACGGTTGCAGCGTCCCGGGGTCACGTGATCCCCTTTTGCGACCTTCTGACAGGCAACGTCAATGGGGTAAGCCAGATTCACTTAACGACGGCCTTATTCGCTTAATAACCGCAGCGATTCATGAAACAACTGTGGCAATAAAAGGCGTAAAATGGGGTAAAACTCACTTCAACATTTTTCACTTAGTAACAGACCTTTTGGGCTCAATTGTGGCTATAAGTCAAGGACTATCTATATATAATAATAATAATAATAATAATAATAATAATAATAATAATAATAATAATAATAATAATGATGATGATGATGATGATGATGATGATGATGATGATGATGATGATAATAATAATAGTAATAGTAATAATAGTAATAGTAATAATAGTAATAATAGTAATAATAATAAAGTTGGAAGGGACCTTGGAGGTCATTAAGTCCAACCCCCTGCTCAGGCAGGAAACCCTATATCATTTCAGACAAATGGCTGTCCAGTCTCTTCTTAAAAACTTCCAGTGTTGGAGCATTCACAGCTTCTGGAGGCAGGTTGTTCCACTGGTTAATTGTTCTAACTGTCAGGAAGTTTCTCCTTAGTTCCAGGTTGCTTCTCTCCTTTCTATTCTCTCCTTTATATTTCATCAATACATAGACAAAATATAGGTAGTTCTCCCTTAATGACTGGTCACTTAGCGACGATTCAAAGTTATGACAGAGCCTCGAAAGCTACTTACCATTCTTTTTTAAAGTTACAACTGCTATAGTGCCCCCACTATAGTGACTGACTGCAGAGATGCTGTAGCAAGCCCTCATATCTCTCCCCCATTATGCTCCACCTGGGGGAAAACCACCAAGCCCTGCATGGACCTGGGGGGGGGAGAGGCCAGGTCCAAGGGCTGTGAGGATCCCAAGGGATGGGAAGTAGAGCACGGGTGTCTCAAGTGATGTGCTGGGGGCTTGTGACAGGCAGACCTGGGCCTGTGCTAGGTCTCCCAGGACCTTCCTCACCCTTGTGGTACTCCTTGCTTCACTTACCAACCCACACATTCATTTACTAGCTGCATCAGAGAGAGCAGGGGACAGGGTTCATTAAATGAGACTGTCCCACTTAATGACCGTCACCACTTGCAAGTGTAATAGGCACACCCTATTATGGTTGTAAATCACTATCTGTATTTGCGCTCTCATGTTTTGAATATATAGAAATATATATAAAATCAGAACATAGAGAAGGAAATATTTGTCCAAGAACTCATTTATTTTGCCCTTATGGTTTACATCTTCCAATTTCCTACGACCCAGTTGTCTAGCTAGGAGAGACCCCTAAGCACAGATGGTCTTTCCCATGACCGTGTCACCAAGGACCCAGCTGCCAGAAGGACCAGGTTGATTATATTGACCTCAGAAGCTCCTTTCTGCAAATTCTATCAAGATGATGTGCGATTTAGCTATGTGGGAACAGCTGCATCTGACACTCCATTTATATATAAAGAGTCCTGTGTCCTGCCAGCTTCTGGCTGCATGGGATAAAGGCATAAAGTTTTTCTTGGCTGAATTAACCTCATGGCCCATTGGCTGCAAACTTCTGAGTGGTAGATAACCAGCATGCTTACTTATATCCTGAGACATTTGTGTGATTGGTAGACCCTTTCCATAGGGGATTCAGTCTGTGGAGAGGATGTAAACACATAATCTCGAATACTTAAAGTATGTCCAGTGTAACGAATCCAATTGAAGCTCAAATACTTAAACCATGTTCAATTCGGTCTGGATTTGGCCACAAAGGAGAACATTTTAAATGTTTTCCTCTTAGTACAGTAAGGGTGCTGGGAAGGTCATCCCCTTTGGAACTGGGTGGCTCTAGTAAATTTAAATAACAAATAAATGAGTAAATAAGTAAATACAGAATTCATCTCTCCGATGAAGGTTAGAGGATTGGGGCTCTTCTGTCCCATATTTCTTCTCCATGTCCTTGCAGTGGAAGCCAGGAAGATCTACCTGAGGTTGGAAGAAGATGATGGGGCTGGTGGTGAAAAAATAATTTGTTAATCTAGTTTCACCCCACTCTGTATTTCCTTCCATTTCCATTTTCCATGGCGATAAGAATGGCATGATTACACTGGCCAGACTGTTTATTTAGTTCCTGCCGTTATTATTTTTATAAACAGCTCAAGGAGGCAAACACACCTAATAGTCCTTCCTTCTCCTATTTTCCCCATAAAAACAACCCTGTGAGGTAGGTTGGGCCGAGAGAAAGGAACTGGCCCAAAGTCACTTAGCCAGCTTTCATGCCCAGGGTGGGACTAAACCTCAAAGTCTCCTGGTGATTGGCTCAAGGTCAACCATCTGGCTGTCATTCCTAATGTAATAGAATAAAATCTCTTTATTTTCATTATGTAACTCACAACGAAATTAAGACCAGAACTCAAAGCCTCCTGGTGATTGGCTCAAGGTAACTCATCCATCTTTCCATGCCTAAGGCAGGACTAGAACTCACAGTCTTCTGATAATTGACCCAGAGTACCCATCTAGCTTTTCAGGCCTAAGGTGGGACTAGAAGTCACAGTCTCCTGGTTCCTACCTTGGTGCCTTAGCCACCAGACCAAACTGGCTCTCAATATCATATTTATTTTGTTTTGACACAGTCCTTGGAACAATGCCCACTGAGATGTCGATTGCGGTGGACTTCAAGTGGAAAAGACCCTTCAAATTACCTTATAATATGTTGCCCTGAGTGAGGATTTGCTCTGACTAAGAGCTATGGAGCACCTAGATATAGGAAGCAACCCAGTAGGATTAGAAATGGCTGGTAACAAGTGGACTTGACATTGCTCATTAGGAGTAGATCTCAAAATCTATTCAGAAGAGTGACTTCCTTTCATCCAAGACTATTTATCCATTTACTACTCATCTTTGGGGCATAAGCCCCAAAATGGTCAATGGTGCCCATCTTCAATTGTGAATGAAAAACATTTTTGCTCATCAGTTAGATGAATAGGTAAAGTCAGAACCTAAATATCTTGTTCGAGTGAGCAGTAATGGGGACGTGGGTATTTATGACCTATTCAAGTGTGCTTAAAATAAGGAAGAGGTATAAATTAAGAGAGTTTTTCCTATCTTTGGAAGTCAGCTTCACCTTCCTAAAATTCCCCCCAAATCTGAGAGTGTCTGTTACACTGGGAAAAACATTTACAGGTAACTCTCTTGACTTACAACCACAACTGAGCCCCAGATTTATGTTGCTAAGTGAGACATTTGTTGAGTGAGTTTTTACGATCTTTCTTGCCAGAGTTGTTAAGTGAATCACTGCAGTTGTTGAGTTAGTAACAGGGTCGTTACACCAACCTCACTGACTTTGCTAGTCAGATGGTTGCAAAAGGTGATCATATGATCCTCGGGCACTGTAACCATCATAAATATGAGTCAGTTACCAAGCGTCTGAATTCTGATCACGTGACCCTGGTGCAACGGTCGTAAGTGTGAAAAATGGTCATCAGTCACTTTTTTTTAGCTCTGTTGGACATTCGAACGGTCACTAAATGAACTAGCTGTATTTTTCCAACAGTGAAATTAGGGTTTGCAAACAGCCCACACATAGGCATAAATACACACGAGACAACACACAATTATTTCCCGGTTTATGAAATGTGTGTTTCCTAGGCTGATAAATCTGAAGGTAAAGGAAATATTCATCTGGGGACAAGGTTGTTTTTTTTTCAGCAGCCGCCATCAATAACTTCCCTCAAGAGGTTTGTAGACAAAGGAAGGTTTGAAGATAAAGTTTCTCATTTGCTGCTATATTCACCACAAGATACCTTCTGCTTTCAGCCCCCCAAAAGGGTTTTTTTCTCCCTTTCTCCTCCATTCTCTAAACAGAAGCCTGGAAGGATTAGAAGTGGGGGGAAAAAAGGGGGGGGGAGAAAGCCTCAAAAGAAATGTGATTATATCCGAATTGATTAAGCCTGCCGTAATTCTCATTCACTGATGACAGACTTTTACCTCAGAATGAGTTTTCCTGAAACATTTAAGAAAAGGGAGAGGGAGTCCAAGCACCTTTAATAAGTTTAGACCTCCACATTTCTGTCTTTATTCATTGACTTTCAAAAGTCGAGGGAGAAAGAAAGCTAAATTAATAAATAGAGGAAAAAGGCCTATGGAAAAGGTTGGTTATTGGTATGAATTCTTTGATTAGGTCACAGTACAGTGCAGACTGAGCATGTGGAATAAACGGGCTGCAGGTCGACAAAATGTCAGGCAAGATCATACAGGTAGTCCTCGAATTACAACCACAATTACAACCACAATAGAGCTCAAGGTTGTTCAGTGAATTTTGCCCCATTACCGTGACCTTTCTTGCCACAATTGTTAAATGAATCAATGCAGTTGTTAAGTTAGTAAGACAATTATAAAGTTAATTGGGCTTCCCCATTGACTTTAGAATAGAATAGAATAGAATAGAATAACAGAGTGGGAAGGGACATTGTAGATCATCT
The DNA here is from genome assembly GCF_001527695.2 of Protobothrops mucrosquamatus. Classification (NCBI taxonomy): domain Eukaryota; kingdom Metazoa; phylum Chordata; class Lepidosauria; order Squamata; family Viperidae; genus Protobothrops; species Protobothrops mucrosquamatus. The sequence continues at coordinate 26,528 of NW_015391011.1, forward strand.
AGTCCAACCCCCCGCCCAAGCAGGAGACCCTACACCCTTTCTGACACATGGCAGTCCAGTCCCTTCTTGAAAACCTCCAGTGATGAAGCTCCCACAACTTTTGAAGGCAATCTTTCCCATTGGTGGATTGTTCTCACTGTCAGAAAATTTCTCCTTATTTCTACTTTGAATCTCTCCTTGATCAGCTTCCACCCGTTATTCCTTGTCTGGCCTTCAGGTGCTTTGGAAAATAGGTTGACCCCCTCCTCTCTGTGACAGCCCATCAAATATTGGAACACTGCTGTTGTGTCTCCTCTGGTCCTTTTCTTCACTAGACTAGTCATGCACAGTTCCTGCAACCGTTCTTCATAAGTTTTAGCCTCCAGTCCCTTAATCATCTTTGTTGCTCTTTTCTGCACTTTTTTTTCCCCTCTGACTTTGCAAGGTCGCAAAAAGTGATCACATGACCCAGGACACTGCAACCGTCATAAGTACATGCCAGTTTCCAAGTGTTCAAATTTTGATCATGTGACCATGGGGCTGCTGCATGAGTGTGAAAAATTGTCCTAAGTCATTTTTTTCAGCTGTTGTAACTTTGAATAGTCACTAACTGGACTGTTGTAAATCGAGGACTTTGTATAGACCTACGTATGGGTGTTGAGTTCCAAGTCCTCCGGTGGACAGTATACAAATGTTCTATGCATATATACATACCTTCATCCTTGCCTGCAATAAAGACACAGATCTTGTCAGGTCACTCCTGTGGACCTTCTGCTAAGTCAGGAGTTCCCAACCAGGGGTGCTCGTACCCCCTGGGGGTGCGAGACGATATTCCAGGGGGTGCGAAAACTTGGGTTTTCAAAATTATAGTATATATGCGAGAATATATCAGAAGTGTTCTAAGGGTGTGGGGTGTAGAAAAGGTTGGGAACCACTGTGCTAAGTTAAAATAAGTGCAGAATAAGAGACTAAGTGTCTGGAAAACCAAGATTTACATCCATGTCTGTCATTGCTACTTAAATTATCAGCATCTGCAATAAAAAAGAAGACACTCTAAATCTCCTTACATAAATCAGTACGAATCTTCAACTCTTCTGGAGTTCTTATGATCCCACAATTAGCTTCCAATAAATCTTTGATTACCAGCTTAAGATATAGATTGGAACCCAGGGTAAGAAGCTGTCTGCGCCTGCTCTTGACACTGCCATTTTCAACACAATGACAAAAAGTTTAAAATACTGATCAAAATTAAGGCAGGGTCTATGGCAGGGGTCTTCAAACTTGTCCCTTTTATGATTTGTGGACTTCCAACTCCCAGAATTCTCAGCGTGCCTGGTTGAGGAATTCTGGGAGCTGAAGTCCACAAGTCATAAAAGGGACAAGTTTGAAGACCCCTGGTCTATGAATTTGGTATAAATGTATACATTATATCTGACTATCACTTCTCTTGCAAAGTCCTCAGTGTATTTTACATTTCACCTTCACAAAAATCAGAATAACAGAATAATAGAGTTGGAAGGGACTCTGGAGGTCTTTTAGTCCAACCCCCTGCTCAGTCAGGAAACTCAAAACCAGAAGTCCTCAATCTGTGGACCGCAGCCCACTACTGGACCAGGGCCTTTTGGCCACTAGGCCGCATGAGTGACTGGCCGGTGTGTGCGTCTGCGTGTCTGTGCACAGCCCCACTCACACAAGCAGTTATGGCCCCACTTGCATGAGCAATGGTGCTTTGTGCATGCATGCACGCACATGTTTTACCCCCCCCACAAGACCATCCCTGCTAGCCCTGAAGGTTGGGAAACTCTCCTCTAAACCATTTCAGACAAATGGTTGTCCAATCTCTTCTTAAAAACCTCCAGTGTTGGAGCATCCACAACGTCTGGTGGCAAGCAGTTCCACTGGTTAATTGTCCTCACTGTTAGGAAGTTTCTCCTTAATTCCAGGTTGCTTCTCTCTTTGATCAGTTTCTAACCATTGTTTCGTGTCCTGCTTTCTGGTGCTTTGGAAAATAAGTTGACCCCCTCCTCCTCCTTATGGCAGACTCTCAAATACAGTACTTGAATACTACTATCATGTCCCCACCCCCAGTCCTTCTTTTCTCTAGACTGGCCATACCCAAATCCTGCAACTGTTCTTCATGTTTTATTCATATGTGTTTTTTTTTAAATTTTCCATATGTTATATGTAAAATGCAAAATTCAGTATTCAGTATTCATATGTTATATGAATCGAGGCCTTTGAACTATGGTGCTGGAGAAGACTTCTGCGAGTCCCCTGGACTGCAAGGCGATCAAACCAGTCAGTCGTAGAGGAGATCATCCCTGACTGCTCTTTAGAAGGCCAGATCCTGAAGTTGAAACTCAAGTACTTTGGCCACCTAATGAGAAGGAAGGACTCACTGGAGAAGAGCCTAATGCTGGGAAAGATGGAGGGCAATAGAAGAAGGGGACGACAGAGAATGAGGTGGCTGGATGGAGTCACTGAAGCAGTAGGCGTGAACTTAAATGGACTCCAGAAGATGGTAGAGGACAGGAAGGCCTGGAAGAACGTTGTCCATGGGGTTGCAATGGGTCGGACATGACTTCGCAACTAACAACAACAACAATGTTATATGCAAAATTCAGTAAAACATCCTTATCTGCTCTACCTTGAAGAGTTGATGGTTGTCCTAATTTGGAAGGTACTATATCTTCCAAATCTCACCAAGGAGATCCTTCTGCTTTTAATCCAAAGCTCCCAAACATTGAGTGAAAGAACATGGGGGTCCACCACGATGAATTTCATTGAACGTTTCTTCTCCTTTCACACAAAAATAAAATCAAAAGTGAACATGATTTCCCTTAATCATGCAACTGAAGAAAACTGACAGTTAGAACAATTAATCTGTGGAACAACCTGCCTCCAGAAGTGGTGAATGCTCCAACATTGGAAGTTTTTAAGAAAGACTGGACAGCCATTTGTCTGAAATGGTATAGGTTCTCCTGTCTGACCAGGAGGTTAGACTAGAAGACCTCAAAGGTCCCTTCCAACTCTGTTTATTCTCTTCTCTTCTCTTCTCTTCTCTTCTCTTCTCTTCTCTTCTCTTCTCTTCTCTTCTCTTCTCTTCTCTTCTCTTCTCTTCTCTTCTCTTCTCTTCCTAAAAAATGTTGGGGGCAAATTGCAGGAGACATTTTCAACGTCTCTTCAGTGTTTTTCTTCTCTGGACTGGAACAGAAGAAACACATATTATAGATGCTCAACTTTACTGTAAGGATCCTTGGAGGACAGTCGAACAATAGGACTTGATGTGATCTTTTCTCCCTCTAGAATTTGCCTTCCCAGTTATGATGTAAACGGCTGTAATCCATTGAACTGAGCAAACCAGCACTCATTTTGCATCTAATCTGGGCCATGTTGGAGCATCCGTGCCTCTTTAGACTTGATGAGGGAGTCCCAATGCAAACAATTAAAAGAAATCAGGGAATCTCTGCCCTCTAATTGAGGTGTTAGTTACCACCTTTAAAGCGCTCCATGGCATCAGACCTGGTTATCTCTGAGACCGCCTTCTGCCACAGATTCCCTCCCATAGACCGGTACGCTCCCACAGAGTGGGTCTCCTCAGGGTGCCGTCGGCCAAGCAGTGTCGGCTGGCGACCCCCAGGGGGAGGGCCTTCTCTGTGGGTGCCCCCGCCCTCTGGAACGAACTACCCCCCCAGATCCGGGTGATTCCGGATCTCCTTACTTTCCGCCGCGCCCTCAAGACATGGCTTTTTCAGCAAGCGGGCCTGGCCTAGGGAGGATTTTAAATTGGGTTTATTTTAGGTGTAATTTTTAAATAATATAACTTCAAATATTTGGTTTTAATTGGCTTTACTTCGGTGGGGTTGTAGGCGTGTCTATGTTTTTAATATGTTGTGAGCCGCCCTGAGTCCCGTCGGGAGAAGGGCGGGATATAAATCAAAATAAATAAAATAAATAAAATAAATAAACTCCATTGATTCAAGGCAGGCCCACGAGTCACCCTATAGAGCATACCAAACATGCAATTACTGCATTGTTACTGGCAATTATTAGCATCCTTATTATCAGTGGCTAGAGGATCACTGTTGCCGGTATCCCTCGCCTCCTTGTGAGTTTTTAGGGAAGGAATCCGGATGGTGATGATGGGAATTTAGGGTAAAAAGGCCCATAGCAATGTTCCTGAAATGTGCAGAAGATTGAAAGGGTCCAAATTTCTGCTAAGAAATAATGAAGCAAGAGTCTGAAGCTAAAAGAGCAAATATTGCAAGGTGATCTCTGTTTTGCAGCCTTATTTGTGATGGGAGATATAGGCTTGGTCGTTTCGGTAATGAAACATCTGCAAAAAAGCCACCAAGCTCAAAGAGCATCAAGGATCCCATAAATATATCTTTAGTGATGCAAGTAGCTGCTGTGGTTTGGCAAGATTTCTGTCTATAGGTGAGGAACAATAAAGGAAACTGCTTAGAAAAAACTCAGCAGGTCTGTCTTGGTTTGGGGAGCTGGACAAGCCACAATTCCTTCCTTATCTCTTGTCTTTTTCATTGGGTTTTTCCATGACCCTTCCTTCCTTCCTTCCTTCCTTCCTTCCTTCCTTCCTTCCTTCCTTCCTTCCTTCCTTCCTTCCTTCCTTCCTTCCTTCCTTTCTTTCTTTCTTTCTTTCTTTCTTTCTTTCTTTCTTTCTTTCTTTCTTTCTTTCTTTCTTTCTTTCTTTCTCCTTGCCCATCTCCCCGATAGGGCAAATCTGGACAGCTTATAGAATTTAAAAAGATAAATAGAGGAGCAATTAAAAATGTAAAACTATGGTTAACAGAGGGATTTGAAGATTTAATTTTATGTTTGGGGCAACCTGTTGATAGTTGGTTTTTTGTTTTTTTACATATATATTATGAACAGAAGGGCAGCATAGTGGCTCAGTGGTCAAGACGCTGGGTTTATCGGCTGGAAAGCTGGCAGTCCAGGTTCAAGACCCAAGTACCATGTGATGGGGTGAGCTCCTGTCCTCACCTCAGCTCCTGCCAACCTAGCAGGAACTGGGGTAGATATGGAAGTAGATAAATAGGTACCATTTCGGTGGAGAGGAAAACAGTGTTCCATGATGTTGTGCTGGCCACATGACAGTGGGAATTCTTCAGACAGCTCTGTCTCAATGGCCTTGAAATGGAGAGGAACACTGCCCCTTACAATCAGCAACGACTAGCGGAGTAAAATCTGCAGGGACTCCTTTTTATTGTGAATAGATGTTGGATTAATCCAACTATTTGACAAATACATTTTCACATCTGGGATATTTGTTCATCTAACATAGCGTTTTTGTTAAATATGAATGGGGAACTTTAGAATTATTTGTAGACCTGCTACATAAGAAGAGGAGAACATATTATTTTTTGATGTATCTTTCAGCATTCAGCCGTATATATATGTTCAATGTTAGAATCACAAGATTTTTTTTGCACACAAGATTTTTTTTCTCCCTACATTGTTAGTGTTGAATGTTTGTTAATGTGTTTTTTTCTTTTCTTTTCTTTTCTGTTTTGTATTATCTCTTTGGTGATAAAAGAAAAATTTAAAAAATTTACAACTATATTAACATTTTAAAACTACACCAAAAACCTGAACCAAGATGACAGACGGTACAGGGATAAAGTCTTCTTGTCCCATCAACCATCTCCAGTGGTGGGCACCCCAATTCCAAGCCTATTTGTGACCTTCTTCTTACCCCTGGGATTCACTATTAGCTGGCAATCTCAAAAACAATCACAGCAAGTACCCTACCACCACCACAAACAAAAGGAAGATTCAATTTTTATTTTAACAATGCTCTGTTTCTCTCAAAATAACAGAATAACAAAGTTGGAAGAGATCTTGGAGGTCTTCTAGTCCACCCCCCTGGTCAAGCAGGTGATCCTGTACCATTTCAGACAAATGATTTTCCTGTCTCTTTTTTAAAGAATAATGGAGCACCCACAACTTCTGAAGGCAAGCCGTTCCACTGATTCATTGTTCTGACTGTCAGGAAATTTCTCCCTAGTTCTAAGTTGCTTCTCTCCTTGATTAGTTTCCATCCATGACTTCTTGTCTTGCCTTCAGGCGCTTTGGAAAATAGTGTGGGAAGTCAGCCCCCCCCCCAGGGAAAGAAATATTTTTGGAAATATTTAAAAAGCAGACTATATTTCTCTAAAGGATTTTAAAAGCAGAAACCAACCCTGTCCCCAAGTCTCTCTGTCCGAAACAGAAACCAAGTCTGCAGAAATGCAAATGTGATAATCTTGTCAGACTGGAGTCCGGAAACTGGGATTAGGAAGAAAGATCCCTAGAATCAACACCAAAAATCTAAGACTCATCAGCCATAGCCCCAGGGAAGCAGGATATGACCCTTTGGACATAATAGGATTAACCCACCACCATCAGAATACCAGAAAGGCACACTCAGACTCAAGCCAAAGTTCATGCCACAGGAACAACTCCAAACAAAAGGCTCCAGAGGGTATAAAAAGCCACTCCCAACATGTGCTTGCTCTCTTTTCTTCCAGAGCCATCTTTCTGTCTGGCTCTCCTCTTCAATAAACTGCAACCTTCTTTCTAAAGCAGTCACCATGTTGTTTATTCCCGGCTTGGACTGAACCATAATGAAGACTTTTCCTTCAACAATTGGTTGACCCCCTCTTCTTTGTGGTAGCCCCTCAGATATTGGAACACTGCTGTCATGTAACCTCTAATCCTTCTTTTCACTAGACTAGCCATACCTAATTCTAGCAACTATTCTTTATGTGTTTTAGCCTCCAGATCGCTGATCATCTTTGTTGCTCTTCTCTGCACTCTTTCCAAAGTGTAAACATCTTTTTAATAATGGGGGGGGGGAACCAAAACTGGTTGCCATGTTCCAAGTATGGTCTCTTGCATTCCCTGTGCTGTTTTTATTAAATTTTGGAGCGCTGCATTGAGATTTTATATTGATGCACACGGACTCTGCATTTCCAAGGACTCTCCAGCAAATTGGTTTCCTCTTGCTATTGTTTCTGTGCTGCACATGGCTCTCCCTTTCAACTCTCCTCCCCGCCTGCTTTCCTGTTGATTATTTCCCCTGCCTTGTTCGCTGGAGAGGTGATTGTTGTGAAACGGCGGGGAAGGGCGAGCACTTAAACGAAATGAAAGAAAATTAGCTTTTAAGGGGCGCAAATTGGATGGAATAGGGCCCTTAAGGATAACAAGTTGGCAAAAATTCAGTTGTACTCTTGCTGGCTCTGGTCGTGTTTATTAAATATTCTTATTGACTGCTGTTTCTCACAGCCTTTCCCGTTCTGCAGCAGATAAAATTATAGCCGAGCAATATTGTGTTTGGAGCTGCTGAGTGTCATTTGAGAAACGAGTGTGCTTAGGAGAGGGAAGTGTTTTTTTGCTTTTCCCTGTGCCAATTGCATAGGCAGTTCTGTGATCTTGTGCTATAGATGTGTGTGTATCTGTATGCAAATAATGGATCTCTTATTAAGTGGGCAGACTGCCGTTACGTTGGCTTCTATAATCTGAATATAATCAACTTCTCCCAGTTTCAATGGGAGGAATCTAATCTGACTCACGCTTCTCGCATAGCAAAATTTGGAAAAAAAAAAAAAATGGAGAATCAGGGTTGCACTATAATTGCCATTATAATTATAGGAAACCTGGTGCACGATGGTTAGAATGCAGTATCGCAGGCTGACTCTGCCCACTGCCAGGAGTTCGATCCTGACCGGCTCAAGGTTGACTCAGACTTCCATCCTCCTGAGGTTGGTAAAACGAGGACCCAGATTGTTGGGGGGGGGCAATATTCTGACTCTATAAACCGCTTAGAGGAGACTGTAAAACACTATGAAGCGGTATATAAGTCTGCTATTGATATTGCTGTCAAATGGGTGGGCTGTAAAAGTGTGTGTGTTTCTTTCTGTTTAAGCAGGTAAGAAAATATGGAAAGTTGAGAGGAAAAAGCAGGCTGACCAATTCACGAGAAATTTGGATAAATCTTGAGTAGCAGTTTGTTGTTAAGGTATTATAGGAAGTTGGAAGTTAGCTAAGCATATTGCGTGAACCAGGTTATTATGTTAAGCATCATATTGCATGAACCAGGTTATTATGTTAAGCATCATATTGTGTGAACCAGGTTATTATGTTAAGCGTCATATGTTAAGTTCAGTCATTTGGACACAGAGGTTATTTGAAGATGGTAACTGCGTTTTTGTGAACTTGGGTTTACAGGCAGTCCTTGGCTTATGATCGTAATGGAACCTGCCCATTAGGGTCGTAAGCAGTGGTGGGATTCAAATATGTGAACAACCGGTTCTCTATGTGGATGCTGCTTCTGGAAGTCCATTCTGGGCCTGGCCAACAAAAAATTAGCTACTGGTTCTGCCGAACTGGTGCCAACCGGCTGAATCCCACCACTGGTCGTACGTCATGACAGTCATAAAGGTGGTTTTATGGCCTTTTTTTGTGGTAGTCATTAAGCGAATCACCATGGTCATTCAGTGAATCCACAGACATTAAGTGAACACCACAGTCATTAAGCAAACCTATTGCTATGGGCTGTTTTTGCTGAAAACGGGAAGGAAATGTCAGGTTTTGGCCAAAAAAAGATTGTAATTCGTGGCCCTGCGACCACGGGACACAGCAAACAGCCATAATCGCAGGCTGGTCACGTGATCTGAGGCGGCAGCCATCAGAACCTCAGAACCAGATTTTAAGCACCTTTTGAGGGAGCCATCGTAACTTTGAACTGTTGCTAAGCGACCGGTCGTAAACCGAGGACTACTTGAAGTGTAGTTAGTGTAGTTGCTAGTCTGTCAGATTCGAAATGCGAGTAGCCCCACAATAAAACAACCCTCGATTTAACCTAAGCGTCAAATGATTAAAAATTAAGTTAAATGAATGGTATACAAACGTAGCAATCTACAGCAGTCTTTTTTTTTTTTTACTGCCCCGGGGTTGAAAGTTTATAATTATTGGAAGCTTTTGAATGTATTAAACCTCATCTTCAGAACCATATGGTTGAAAGCCAGAGAAATGGAGCGGGGAAATTGTGGTTAATATAACAAGATCTCTTGAGTGAGGCGAGAAAGGATCTCAAGGTAAGCGATTTAGACATTATCTGGTGCAGCAAAGTGCTAAGTGGTGTTAAACTATTGAAAATGTTTTCTCTCAGGGTATGAAGTTATTTCATTATTTTACTTTTTCAGAGCCTTCATTTCTGGACACGGAACGAAATGCAGCCAACAAGAGCATTGTCTGTGTTGATGAAGATCCTCAATCATCCATGGAAAGGTGTCCAAAAGTTGAATCATGGCAATTAGACTAAATTTTTGTTAATTTGGGATGTTTCACTGCTCATCCAAGCAGCTTCATCAGTCAGAGCAAGCTAGTTAGGTAGAGAGTCGTTGGACTGTACTACCTCTCAGCACACCAACTTCAGGGATTTCCTCCCCAAAATGCATTGCAACATATTGTAGGAAGTCAGCCCCCCCCCCAAGAGAAGGAAATATTTTGGGGAATATTAAAAAGGCAGAATATTATATTTCCCCAAAGGATCTTAAAGGCAGAAAAGCAGGACCAGTTTTTTTCTTAATAGCCCCAAACAGAAACTAGGCAGAGGCCAGCTCTGTAGAAATGCAGAATTGATAATCCCATTCAGAAGGTCTGAGGCCCCATTCATGAGCAAATACTACCTGCAGAAATCCATTCAAGATGGGATCTTTCGAAATCCCTTGCAGCAAAATTGATAGCTAACAATAGCAGAGTGATAGGATTAGAACCAGCAACCCCTCATCCATCCAACACAGGACATAGCCATCAGCCACAGCCCCAGGGAAGCAGGAGATGACCTTTAGGACATAATAGGATTAACCCACCACCATCAGAATACAAAAAGGACACGCTCAAGAGCTCAGGTCAAAGTTCATGCCACAGGAACAACTCCAAACACAAAAGCCCAAGAAGGTATAAAACCCCACCATTCCCAGCAATATATGGTCAGCTGCCCCAGAGCCACATGTCTTGTGGTTTTGTTCTTCAATAAACTACAATCTTCTTTCTAAAGCAGTCTCCATTTTGTTTATTCCCGGCTTGGACTGGACCCTGAGGAAGATTTTTATTTCAACAATATCAATAAATATTCAATCATCCAGGACAAAGGTTTCTAAAGGTTGAATCATGGCAACTGGACCAAACTTTGTTATCTGAGACATTTCACTGCTCATCCAAGCAGCTTCATCAATCAGAAGAAGCTAGTTAGGCAGAAAGTTATTGGAATGTACTAACTCTTGGCATACCAACCTCAAGGATTTCCTCCCCAAAATGTATTGTAATGTGTCAATGAAGACTCTCAATCATCCAGGCTAAATGTGTCTAAAGGTTGGATCATGGCAATTGGACTAATTTTTTTATTTATTTGAGACGTTTTGCTGCTTATCCAAGCAACTTCTTCAGTCAGAGCAAGCTAGCTGGAAAAAAAAACATTTTCTGTAAATTAATTTTCTTTTTGGGTAACCTTAAACAATATTTATCCTCTTCTTAGGATTGACTAAGGGGACTACATCCAGGCTTCAATGTATTTGGAAGTTCAAATGATAACTTTTGATGCTTTGGGCATCTGAACTGCTTTTCTTTGCTTGTAGAGAAGACATCAGAAAACCTCTTCAGCATTCATCCCAAGGCTTAACTGGTCCAGCTTTCAGTTCCACGCTGGGTCATCTACATATCTGTCAGAACCCAATGAGCAGGATATGATTATATTAACAGCCTCCAGCTTCTGTTATCAATCACAGGTGGCCTTATCTTTCATTATCTTTCATTAATTTCTCCAATCCCCCCAAATGGGTAGCACATGCTGTACTTTAAGAGCATTTATTTACCAGAGTAATTTATATGGCTGCCCAACTCACACCAAAGGCAGAAGCTTGTCCACCCCAAGATAAAACACCCAGACACAAACTGAGCAATGTGATACATGCAGTGAGACATGTGCAGATCTGTACACTGGGGAAACAAAACAATCACTTCATAAATGCATGACACAACATAGGAGACAAACCCATCAGGAGAAGATTCAGAAGTCCATCTGCATTTAAAAGACAAAGGGCACACTTTCAAAGATAGCAAAGTCCACATTCTGGACAGAGAGGACCACTGGTTTGAAAGAGGGGTCAAAGAGGCCATCTATGTCAAACGTGAACAGCCCTTTCTCAATAGAGGGGGAGGGATACAACAACATCTATCTCCAGTCTACAACACAGTCCTTTCAGCTCCACACCCATTTGCACCACTCGGGTGACCTTGAGGACACAGATAAACTTCCAAGTGGCTCAATGACTCTCTAAAAGAATGCAAATGACCAGCTATCTGCAAGGAATATAAATCCTTCCATTCCCCATTCATCCAGTCAGAATTGAAGAAGCTTCTTGGATGAGAAGTGAAACGTTCTCAAAGAAAAACAAGATCCAGTTGCTTCTTGAAAAAGCAACTTTGAGACAACCATGACCTGGATGACTGGGAATCTCCAATGCCATTTAACTCACACCAAAGTGACTCTGATCTGTTTACAACATTTAAAAACTACAACATAGAAACCCATAAAACTCCACCTCACCCACCCATGGTGGCAACAACACAATCAAATCGATTATTTGATCATCTCCATTTCCATTCATGGTCCCTGCTGACAAAATTACATCTCCAGGGCCTTTCAGAAAAGCAACAGCGTGGGGCCCAATTGTACATCATGGGAAATAACAATGAGGTCCTGGTTTATTTAACACCTAACTCATCAAGTATTCTTCAGTTTGGGAAGACAAAGCCTGGAAGACATTTGCTTCTGTCTGGCTCCAGGGACTTAGATATAATTCATGGATGTGATCAGTATCTACAGTGCTTAATATTTAATAAGGGCATCTGCTACAGGGAACTAATATTGACTCAAACAACTTTAACTGCTCTGAACAGAATTTTGAAAGAGAGAAAGACAAACTGGGCTCCTGTCTTACTTCAGAAGGGACCAACTTCTTCTCAGTTGAACTGCCCACAAGCTCTCTAGATCTTTTAGGATGGAGCATCACTGAAATGTGAGCGATGTTTTGACATGGTTAGTGCAAAGCCCTAGTCCCTAACATGGCGAATAACTTGTAATGCCCCAGAAGACAAACCAAGATTACACAATGAAAGCAATAAGTGATGTTTTGCCTGTCCCACGGTTGCTTTTTTCATGAGGCAAGTGGACTTTCTTGGTTTTGTTTTAAAGACATTTTGCTCCTCATCCAAGAAGCTTCTTCAGCTCTGACTGGATGGTGGGGAATGGAAGGATTTATATTCCTTGCAGACAGCTGGTCATTTGCATTCTCCATGTGCATTTAAAAGACAAAGGCCACTCTTTTGAAGATAGCAATGTCCACATTCTGGACAAAGAGGACCACTGGTTTGAAAGAGGGGTCAAAGAGGCCATCTATGTCAAAGTTGAACAGCCCTCTCTCATCAGAGGGGGAGGGATATGACATCATCTACCTCCAGTGTACAACACAGTCCTTTCAGCAGTTCCAAAAAGGCTCCACACCCATTTGCACCACTCAGGTGACCCTGAGGACAGAGACATACCTCCAGGTGGCCTCAATGACTCTCTAAAAGAATGCAAATGACCAGCTGTCTGCAAGGAATATAAACCCTTCCATTCCCCACCATCCAGTCAGAGCCAAAGAAGCTTCTTGGATGAGAAGCAAAAAGTCTTCAAAGAAAAACAAGAAAGTCCAGTTGCCTCATGAAAAAAAGCACCTTTGGGGCAGACAAAACTTCAGTTATTGCTTTCATTGTGTCATCTTGGTTTGTCCTCTAGTCTAGCCCTCATTGAAAACATGGACACGGACTAAATAATGTTATGGTGCCACTAGCATGGCTTCCTTTTAGACCAATTTTCTGTTCACCTCCTTTGCATTGTACAATATATGCACTCTTTGCATCTGTGAATGATTTTCATAATAAATGAATTTTTTTTCTTTTAACCGACCTATAATCCCTTACATCGGGGTGGAGTCAAAGCAACTGAACAGAGCTTGAGCATTTACCGACCAGATGCCCTTCTTTTTTTTTTTTTTTGAGAATGAATACTTTATTTTATTTTTTTTGCCTCAGCACAGTTTACAACAAATAACCAAATAAATTAAAAAGAGTTTGCCCCATACAATTACTCATTGTGTCCATTTCATAATAACCGAATATTGGAGTCTAATTTGAATGAGTCCTATGCTAGTGAGACCTGGACGGTGTACAGGAGGCATGTTAGGCAACTGAATTACTTCCACATGACTTGCCTTCGTAGAATTCTGAGGATCCGGTGGCAGGATAAGATACCAGATACAGATGTCCTCTCCAGAGCAGGCCTACCATCAGTTTACACTCTGTTGATGAAAGCCCAGATGCGCTGGGCAGGCCACGTTGTAAGGATGTAAGGACCATCGCATCTCTAAACAGCTCTTCTATGGTGAACTGTCTCAAGGAAAGCGATTGCACGGGGGACAAAAGAAGCGATACAAAGACACGCTGAAAGCATCTCTCAAGTCCCTGGATATCGACACCATCTCTTGGGAATCTTTGGCGCATGAACAACCAACATGGCGTACCCTGGTTTACCAGGGGTGCCAGACATATGAACACAGGAGGACAATCTTGGCACAAGAGAAGCGAGCACTCCGTAAAGCCAGAGCTGCAAATGCTGAAGCAACAGTGTCCACATTTCTCTGTTCAGTATGTGGCAGAACATTCCGTGCTAACATCGGTCTAATCAGCCATCTACGGACACACCGTTGATGGCCCACAACCCACAAGATGTCAAGGTCTTCATCGAAAATTGATGGACGAACAACAACAATCTTGAATGGTGAAGATGCACTAAAAATCCATAAATGAAACATTTGATTGGTATGCTCATTTGGGGGGAACTGTAACAGGGAAATTAAAATGTCCACTAACGCAGCGATTACAATATTTAAAACTTGTAAAGAAAAAAAAATCAGTTTGACCTCTTGTGAAAAATACCTCAAATTAGTCTCCCTTTTGAGGTAATCAGTCTTGCTTGTTTCAGAAATCTTAATCTTCAAAACGGTTTTTGTTACCTGAACTGCGCTGGTTCTTCAAGAGTTTATGAGAAAAGGGACAAATTCAATTTTTTTCTGAAAACAGAAAATGCACCCAAATGCATCTGCTTTATTACAGATGCTGTCAACATTATTTCTCTTGAACCGCAGAGTCGGTTCTGGGTCCTAACTGAAAAAGAGCTAAAATCTTCAAGCGCCAATAAATATACAAACTTATACAAATAAAAAAAATCAATATTTTGTTGGATGACTTGGGTGGACTATTTCCCATTTCAATTTAAACTGGAGTCACCTGCTAAACATCTGCCCCCAGGTGCTGGCTTAAAAGCTGGTAGTGGCTGGGAGACTAATTGGAGTTTACCGTAATGTGCATTTGCTTTGGGCTACAACACAACAGAATCCAAAACAGACAGCTGGAACAAAACACAGCAGCTGTTAAAATTGAAGGCATGTGCTGTCGACCACATTGTACAAATCTTATCTCAGTTCCATTGTTTCTGACCCCAGTTTGCCAAGTCAGTTCTTTCCACAGAGTTTTAGTTGTTTAAAAATCAACCCCTGTAAAAAAACTGGCTCCTCCTTGATGAATATTCACTGGAGAAAGAAATTGTTTTTGGAAGAGTTAGGGGTAAAAGGAAACCAGATCGTTAAAGAACATGGTGGCTGGACACCATCAAAGGCGACACCAGGCAGAGCATGGAACAACTCAAAGAAGCAGTGCAAGATCAGAAGACCCGGCCCATAGAATCGCCAAGAGTTGGACATGACTGAATGGTTAACATCATGATGATGATGATGATGATGATGATGATGATGATGATGATGATGATGATGATGATGATGATCATCATCATCATCATCATCATCATCATCATCATCATCATCATCATGTCATAGTCACTTATCTGAAATGGTATAGGTTCTCCTGCTTGTGCAGGGGGCTGGACTAGAAGACCTCCCAGGTCCCTTCCAGTTCTATTCTATTCTATTCTATTCTACTCTACTCTACTCTACTCTATTCTCAATAAAGCTTCTCTTCTCTTCTCTTCTCTTCTCTTCTCTTCTCTTCTCTTCTCTTCTCTTCTCTTCTCTTCTCTTCTCCTCTCCTCTCCTCTCCTCTCCTCTCCTCTCCTCTCCTCTTCTTTCTCAATCAAGATTCTATTCTGTTCTGTTCTATATTCTATATCATCATCTGAATTCCCTGTAGTTTAAGATCTTTTGTGACCCACCTAGGTATCCAAGCAGTGAGTGATTACGCTAGTGAAAAAAAATAAGGCAGGGTATTTTTAATGGGTTGCTTGCTGAGTTGGAGAATTCCTGCCCTATTCACTTACAATTTAGGTGGGTTGAAAATGTATTTTGTTTTTCACTTGAAAAGGGATACGGTCGATTTCTGGAATTGACATGACCACACGGTTTCACAATATTCTGCATTTAGGGATACCAATGTGGGAGCTATTTGGCCAGAATGTGACCGTGCATGAGAAGCTTCTAGAACTGATTTGCTTGAGCACCAATTGTGCCCCCATGGCTCTTCTACTGTTGCAAGGCAACCACAGTTAACTTTATTTTTATTTTTCAAAATACATACTGTTGACAAAATAGCTAACTCTAAAAAACCCACACAATTAAATGAAGTAATCTTTAAACTTGAAAATAATATGAAAGAAAGAAGAGAGAAAGAAAGAAAGAAAGAAAGAAAGGAAGGAAGGAAGGAAGGAAGGAAGGAAGGAAGAAAGAAAGAAAGAAAGAAAGAAAG
Source organism: Protobothrops mucrosquamatus (assembly GCF_001527695.2). NCBI lineage: Eukaryota > Metazoa > Chordata > Lepidosauria > Squamata > Viperidae > Protobothrops > Protobothrops mucrosquamatus. The sequence goes on from NW_015391011.1 coordinate 42,368, forward strand.
AAAGAAAGAAAGAAAGAGAAAAGACGGAGAAAGGAAGGAAGGAAGATAAAGATAAAAAGACTGAACTAAAAAAAATGACCTTAACTTGATTTACATCCAAATTTACAATGATCAGATTCTTCATTCCGTATTATGTGAAGACTTAATTCTGTTTAAATATGTGATTTAACTTTGGTCACCTTGCAACAGTAGAAGGACTAATAATAATACTAATATTACTAACAACAGTTGCTACTACTTGTGGACTGGAATAAGAATCAAGTGGCAAAACGTGCTGTGCTGGTCAATATTTATTTATTTTTACCTTTGATATGCTGCCCTTCAGCAAGTAAAAGCGTTGTAAATTATAAAGTTGATTCCAAATGGCTAAGTGGGATTATTCATCCTTATAATGACTGCATAATAACCACCAACCTCAATGAAAATTTCAAGAGCAGTCTCTTCAGGTCCCACGAATTTCATAGGTAATAATTTCACCACTGATTTATGGCAGGGAAGGGAATTCTCCTCACAGATCACATTGAAGCGGCATTAACAGTAATAATGTTAACACCATTTAAAATGATCATAAAATAATGCATTCCCTGTTCATTTTATTACAGAGCTAGTCTCCAGCTGCCCTGATGGACACATTAAATAAAACCAGGGTAATAAATCATTGCAGCCAGTCCCCAGTGATTCCTTACCTCAATCTCCTTCTTTAGGATCCGTTTCTCATGCCGGCTTTATGGAAACATCTGGGTTCAAATTTTTTTATTAATTTTTAACAAAGCATAAAATACAGAAATATAAAGAAAGGTGAAGGTAAAACAGGGGAGGCAAAGGGGAAGAGAGGAAAGTGTAGGGAAGAGGGGAAAAAGAAAAAAAAATCGACTTCCCACTCCTTTTGGTGTAGTAGAATAAGATAATAACATAAAACTTCAACTTTTTGACTTTTATATAATAGTACATATTAGCCATTTCTATAACACCAAACCTATCTAATCAGCAAAACCCCAAAATCAAAATTTCATGTTTTCCCACCTCGAGCACAAAGTCCAAAAGCAGTTTCCAAGTAGAAACTAAATTAATTGTATTTTCTTTCATTAAATCAGTCGATTTAGCCATCTCTGCTAAATTTGCGGAAACTGCTATATCTCAGCTCGTTTGCAAACATTTGCTAGATAAGCAACTTCAATGAAGGACAACTTTTTCAACAAGCTTCTCAGACCCAAAACTCCAGAGTCTGAATTGTTGTAATTATAACTTTCTTCAATTGCTAACAGGGCTTCCTATCATCCACTCTTTTGCACACTTTCCATCTAGTGCCCGATCAGGTCTTTGGAGAATTGTCAATAAATATTGACTATCCAGCAATGCTATCGTTTTATTCGGCTCCATCGATAATTCTGTCTGGGTTCAAGAATGAAAACCTACATCTGATTTAAGGGATGAATTATAAAAAGAGATCAAAACTTTACTGACAAGTGCCCGAAACTCAGGCTTGTGAAAGAATAGAATAGAATAGAATAGAATAGAATAGAATAGAATAGAATAGAATAGAATAGAATAGAATATGATCTTCATATCTTGGATAAATAGAATAGAATAGAATATGATCTTCATATCTTGGATAAATAGAATAGAATAGAATAGAATAGAATAGAATAGAATAGAATAGAATAGAATATGATCTTCATATCTTGGATAAATAGAATAGAATAGAATAGAATAGAATAGAATAGAATATGATCTTCATATCTTGGATAAATAGAATAGAATAGAATAGAATAGAATAGAATAGAATAGAATATGATCTTCATATCTTGGATAAATAGAATAGAATAGAATAGAATAGAGTAGAGTAGAATAGAATAGAATATGATCTTCATATCTTGGATAAATAGAATAGAATAGAATAGAATATGATCTTCATATCTTGGATAAATAGAATAGAATAGAATAGAATAGAATAGAATAGAATAGAATATGATCTTCATATCTTGGATAAATAGAATAGAATAGAATAGAATAGAATAGAATAGAATAGAATAGAATAGAATAGAATAGAATAGAACTGGAAGGGATCTTGGAGGTCTTCTAGTCCAGCCCCCTGCTCAAGCAGGAGAGCCTATACTATTTCAAACAAGTGACTATCTAGCCTCTTCTTAAAATCCTCCAGTGATGGAGTGGCCACGATTTCTGGAGGCAAGCTGTTCCACTGGTTAATTGTCCTCACTGTGAAGAAGTTTCTCCTTAATTCCAGGTTGCTTCTCTCTTTGATCAATTTCCAACCATTGTTTCTTGTTCTTCCCTCTGGTGCTTTGGAGAATAGTTTGACCCAGTGGTGGGATTCAAATATGTGAACAACCGGTTCTCTGTGTGGATGCCACTTCCGGAATTCTATTCTGGGCCTGGGCAACAAAAAAATAGCCACCGTTTCTGCCGAACTGGTGCAAACTGGCTGAATCCCACCACTGGTTTGACCCCCTCTTTTTTGTGGCAGCCCCTTGAATACTGGAACACTGCTATCATGTCTCCCCTATTTCTTCTTTTCTTTAGACTAGCCAAACCCAAGTCCTGCAGCTGTTCTTCAGATGTTTCAGTCTCCAGGCCTTTGATCATCTTAGTTGCTCTTCTCTGAATTTTTTCCAAACTCTCTAATAGTAATGTGGCTATGGAGATTCTCAGTCATCCAGGGCATGGTTGTCCCAAAGGTGCTTTTTCACGCAGCAACTGGACTTTCTTTTTTCTCTTTGAAGACATTTCACTTCTCATCCAAGAAACTTCTGAGCTGAAGAGTACTGTTTAAAAGAAAAAAGAAAAAAAGAAATAAGGGGTCTGGTTGCTGAATTTTCAAAGCCAGACAGGCAGGAGAAAGATATGTTTAAAGGACTTTAGCCAAGTCATCTAAAATGGAAAAAAAAATCCATCCTATCAATATCCATCCTATTTATTTACCCTTTACTCTCTGCATATTTTTTTTTGTTATTTTGTGTTTTGATTGTGCCTAATAAAGATACAGTATATGCATTATGAATATTTTTTTCCAGATTTGGATCATTGACCCACTGGGTAAATTGCAGACAGTACATAAAGAGGTGAAAATAGATACAGCAGAATAAATTCCACCATTGCTGATGTTTCTGCTTCTTCTTATAGCTCAAATTTAGGGAATTGAGAATTAAATTCAACTGATTTGCTGCCCAAATGGCATTTTCTCATGTAGAACTGATGGATTTCCAGATAGAGCTTTTTAAAAGCTGAAACTGCTAGTCAAGCATTGAAATATTTTATGGCGTTTGCAACTACATACCTTGTTGAGGAACTCTTCCCTTAATCCTTAACAATAAAACAAGAGTAAAAATAATCTAAATATAGGAAATGTCTCCACTTACAAGTAACTTCAATTGCTTTAAATATTAAACTTTTATTCCAGCAAAAGCAATCCCAGTCCCTGAACTTTTAATTAACCTCCCAAATAACCGCAAAATCTAGCTTTTATTTTTGGTGCATTGGAAATGTTAATTTTGCATTTACAAGAAACAATGCTTTTTCATTTTATTGCCAGTGTTCTCTTGCTTGTGCTTGCCTCTTGATCAGAGGATCTGGGACTTTTTTTTAAAAAAAGAAAAACTAACAGATTCTTGCAGCCTGCATAATATAAATCTTCTCAAAGAAAGCAAATTATTTCTTCAGGCTACAGAAATATACTTAGGTTTCTGAGTTTTAGCAGTGGTGGTTAATGGCAAATTCCAAAGGAAATATTGTTTTTTCTGTGTTTAGGGTAGCATTTCTCAACCTCAGGAACTTTAAGATGTGTGTGGACTTCAACTGTGGTGAAATTTGAAAAGTCAGTTCTATAGTATCGCTAGGATGTGTTCTTGAAAATAAAGATTGATTGGAATAATCTTGTGATTGAAAAAACAAGTCCTCCTGAGGCTGGAAAAAGCATCATATTCACCATAGTTCCATGCATATGCAGCCCTAGGTAATTTAAGAGTGACAGAATAACAGAGTTGGAAGGGACTTTGGAGGTCTTCTAGTCCAATCCCCTGAACAAGCAGGAGACCCTAAGGCAGTGGTGGCGAACCTATGGCACGGGTGCCAGAGGCGGCACTCAGCGCCCTCTCTGTGGGCACGTGCGCCGTTGCCCCAGTCCTAGGCCTTCAGCTGGGTTTTATAAAACCTTTTCGCTTTAGGCCTCCGCCACCATGTGCAGAAAAAAAAAAGGTTCAATCAATCAGTCAATTTCAACTTCTTGTGGGGAAAAAAAAGATATTGCAAAGTTGGAATTCATTGATTGAACTGTTTTGTCCCACCCAGTCTGCCGTTACCACCGCAGCCACGCCCAGCTAATGGGCCACACCCAGCCAATGGACCACACCCAGCCAATGGGCCACACCCACCTGGTACCCGACGATGCATAAATGGGTTTTCGGTTGCAGTTTGGGCACTCTGTCTCTAAAAGGTTCGCCATCACTGCCCTAAGGCATTCTAGACAAGAAGGGCAGGACAAGAAGCAATGGATGGACACTCATCAAGGAGAGAAGCAACCTAGAACTAAGGAGAAATTTCCTGACAGTTAAAACAATTAACCAGTGGAATAACCTGCCTCCAGAAGTGAATGCTGCAGCACTGGAAGTTTTTACGAAGAGATTGGACAATCATTTGTCTGAAATGGTATAGGTTCTCCTGCTTGAACAGGGGGTTGGACTAGATAGAAGACCTCCAAGATTCTATTCTATTCTATTCTATTCTGTTCTGTTCTGTTCTGTTCCGTTCCGTTCCGTTCCGTTCCGTTCCCTTCCTTTCCCTTCCCTTCCCTTCCCTTCCTTTCCTTTCCTTTCCTTTCCTTTCCTTTCCTTTCCATTCCATTCCATTCCATTCCATTCCATTCTATTCTATTCTATTCTATTCTATTCTATTCCTTAGCAATTTGGGGCTCAAATGTGGTTGAAGGCCAAGGACTATCTGCAGTTGCTTGCTGGGATAAATCTATTAAGCTTTCTTCTGATATACTAACCTAAGTTCTTTCCTTCCTTCCCTTTCTTTCCCCATCCTTCTCTTTTTCTCTAAAGAAAATAATTTCATAAAGAACACGAAACATTGCCTGATAGACTTGCTTTCTCCCCTGATTAATATTAATAGAGATTGGCCCAACTGTCTTTTTCTCCTTTCTTCTGAAGAGGAAAGTATGTTGTGTTTAAGATCAAAGCACCTACGAGTGAATTATGAAACAGAATTGATACGAATTATAGCTCGCACATCCTGGAGTCCCTGGATGTCTTCATCCGCCCTATCTCAGAGATTGAAAACTGACAGGAAATCAAATCCACGGCCCCCAAACCGCTTGCCCCAAATCTTTTCCTGTTTGCTGCTCTCAGAGATTAAATTTTTAATTTGAAGCTTCTTATCTATTTAGCCAAATTTATTGTACAATAATCACATGTTAATAAATGATGAACGGAGACATTGCACTTCCCTTTCAGAGATGCTCTCATCCGTAAGAGGGAGAGAAGGAAAGATCTAGAAAAAAGAAACAGGCAGCTTTTATGCAAAGGAAAAACTTTTCCCAAAAAGGGGTCAGAAACCAAGCATGATGATCGCCGCTTCAGAGAAGGCAGTTTTATGTTATCATGTGTGTGTGTGTGGGAGGGGGAGATAAAAAGTTGAAAATCCTACTTTTCTATAATGGATTGGGACTAATAATCATATACATTCTGGAGTCAGATTTGAAATATGAAATATATATATTTTTTTACCTCAAGGTTGTATGTCTATGGAGATTCTCAGTCATCCAGGTCACAGTTATCCCAAAGGTGCTTTTTCACGAAGCAACTGGATTTTCTTTGAAGACGTTTCGCTTCTCATCCAAGAAGCTTCTTCAGCTCTGACTGGATGGTGGGGAATGGAAGGACTTATACTCCTTGCAGACAGTTGGTCATTTGCATTATTTTAGAGCAGACATGTCAAACACAAGGCCCGGGGGCCAGATGCAGCCTGCAAAGTGGTTTCATGTGGCCCACGAAGCCATCCTGGAAACAGTGAGGGAACGGCCCCTGCTGCCTTGGTCCTGGCCCAGGCCGGCCGGGAGCCAATGTACAATTTTGTGGTGGCCATCTATGCTGAAACACATTCAGTCTTAGCTCCACAAGGCCGTCCAGAAACAGTGAGGAACCAGCCCCTGCCACATTGGCCCTGCCTCCTGGGTGCATGCTGGGGAGGTGTCGCCCTTTGTGAGGAATGAAGAAATGGATCATGCCTTGGCGCTTGCCCCGGTCCCACCCCCTTCTGCTAGAGACCCTCAGATCTGCCCCACTCCTGCCCAGGCCCCCATGGCACCCTTGATGCGAATAATGTAGAGCTGGCCATGCCCACCCAGTAGGCCACACCCACTCCATCCATGCCCACCCAGTAGGCTGCACCCACCCTGGCCACACCCATCAGCCCCCCGAGGGCAACCACAATGCTGATGCGGCCCTCAATGAAATTGAGTTTGACACCCCTGTTTTAGAGAGTCGTTGAGGCCACTTGGAGGTTTATCTGTGTCCTCAGGGTCACCTGAGTGGTGTAAATGGGTGTGGAGCCTTCTTGGAACAGCTGAAAGGACTGTGTTGTAGACAGGAGATAGATGATGTCAGATCCCTCCCCCTCTGTTAAGAGAGGGCTGTCCAGTTTTGATATAGATGGTCTCTTTGACCTCTCTTTCAAACCAGAAGTCCTCTCTGTCCAAAATATGGACTTTGCTGTCTTTGAAAGAGTGACCTTTGTCTTTTAAATGCAGATGGACTTCTGAATATTCTCCTGATGGATTTGTTCTCCTATGTTGTGCCATGCTTTTATCAAGAATGTATATGCAGGATATCCTGAACCATAAACCAGTCAACCATATGTCTATGGAGATTCTCAGTCATCCAGGTCATGGTTGTCCCAAAGGTGCTTTTTCCAAAGGCAACCGAACTTTCTTTGTTGTAGGTGATAGAGCTGAAGCTGCTGACAATTGTTCTGAGCAGAATTCCCTATTTGTGGGTTTGGGGGAGTCCATACATGCATAGGGTTGTTTCCCCAGGGTAAAGGCAAAAGTATTGTGGCTTGTTGATGGCATTGTCCTCCAGTACAGATAGTCCTTGCCTTGAGACCACAACGGAGCCCCACATTTCTGTTGCTAAGCGAGACATTTGTTAAGTGACTTTTGCCCCATTTGACCATCTTTCTTGCCACAATTGTTAAGTGAATCCCTGCAGTTAAGTTAGTAACATGGTTATAAAGTGAATCTAGAATAGAATAGAATAGAATAGAATAGAATAGAATAGAAGTTGGAAGGGACCTTGGAGGTCTTCTAGTCCAGCCCCCTGTCAAGCAGGAGAACCTATACCATCTCAGACAGGTGAATGTCTAATCTCTTCTTAAAATCCTCCAGTGATGGAGCGCCCACAATTTCTGGAGACAAGTTGTTCCACTGGTTAATTGTCCTCACTGTGAAGAAGTTTCTCCTTAATTCCAGGTTGCTTCTCTCTTTGATCAATTTCCAACCATTGTTTTTTGTCCTTCCCTCTGGTGTTTTGGAGAATAGTTTGACCCTGTAGTGGGATTCAAATATGTGAACAACTGGTTCTCTGTGTGGATGCTGCTTTCGGAAGTCCATTCTGGGCCTGGGCAGCAAAAAATTGATGGAGCGCCCACAATTTTTGGAGACAAGCTGTTCCACTGGTTGATTGTCCTCACTGTTAGGAAGTGTCTCCTTAATTCCAGGTTGCTTCTCTCCTTGATCAGTTTCCAACCATTGTTTCTCATCCTTCCCTCTGGTACTCTGGTGAACGACCTGACCCCCTCTGCCTTGTGGCAGCCCCTCAGATACTGGAACACTAACTTCTCCATTGATGTTGGAAGGTCACAAAAAGTAATCATGCAACTCCAGGATACTGTAACCATCATAAATATGAGTCAGTTGCCAGTAAGGGGGTTTAGGTTTATAATTTTTGATCACGTGACCAGAGGGACGTGGCAATGGTCATAAATGTGAAAAGTGGTTGTAAGTCCCTTGTTTTCATTGTCATTGTAACTTCAAATGCTCACTAAACAAACTGTTGTAAGTCAATGACCCTTTTCTTATAACTGCCAGTAGGATGTCTGTTCAGAGTCCTTCAGGAGAGCGTCCACCTTGGCATTGTAGTCATCTGGGTTCAGGATAACTGTGCTTCTTCCTTTATCAGCTGGCAAGATGTTGACGTTTGGATCTCTTCCTAGGGGGTGTCACTGCTCTCCTTTCTTGAATTGTGAGGTTGGAAGGGGGTGTTTTGGCATTGATCTGGTTGGTCCTTTTGAAAAAGCGCCTTTGGGATAGTCAACCATATTTTATTACATTTTAGCTTACCGTGGCATTTCCTTGCTTTTTCTTTTATACGGATTTTTATATCATCTTCAGGTTTGTTTCTTAGTTGGATTGATTATCACCATATTAGTCAAGGATCACCCATCTAAGAGCCGTGATGGCGCAGTGGTTAGATTGCAGTATTGCAGGCAAATTCTGCCCACTGTCAGGAGTTCAATCCTCACCAGTTCAAAGCTGATTCAGCCTTCCATCCTTCCGAGGTCAGTAAAAGGAGGACCCAGATTATTGGTGGCAATATACTGACTCTGTAAACTACTTAGAGAGGATTATACAGTACTATGAAGTGGTATATAAGTCTAAGGCAGTGGTTCTCAACCTGTGGGTTGGGACCCCATTTGGGGTCGATTGACCATTTCACGGGGGTCGCCAAGCAAGGCTGTCCGCCATTTTTTTCCCCTTTTCCGGCGGGTGCCTTACCTCCCTTGGGCTGGGCCAGCTGGTGGTCGGCCTGCTCCGTCTCTGCCGCTTGCCAGCTACGCCTTGGCCGGCGCAGGGGGCAGAACCACGCATGCGCGGCGCTCCCGGGCAGGGAAAGTCCTCGACTTACGACCGGTTGGGTAGTCCTCGACTTACGACCGGTTTAGTCCTCAACTTATGACCAGTTTAGTCCTTGACTTACGACCGGTTGGGGTCACGGCATTAGAAAGGTTGAGAACCACTGGTCTAAGGGCTATTGCTATCTACTGGCACTGCAGCACGTATAACATTTTCTACCATAAGCTTAGGAGGGGTCCGTATTTAATATTTTTTTAATAGAAACATGGCTGAAATCTCATGGATATTTCATCTTCCAACTTTTATTCTTGAGAAACCTTGCCAAATTTTTGGTAATCTCCAAACTATCCCATTTCTCTATCTTTATCTTTATCAATATTCTTATCACATCTCAATCTCAAAACTCACTCTGCCGATAAAATAACTACTCAATAATAAGCAATATAATATATTCTGAAACCTATTCCCCCACTACACAGATATAATGATGTATAAAACTCTCTTCCTTAATTTTTACTGGCATACAATTCTTGATTTATCTTCTGTTCATAAAGGGAACACTATACGAGCAAGCCATTTACAGGTAAGAGAAAATGAAGACTGTTGTTTTCAAGCCAGAGATTGAGAAAAGAATATTCAGAGGTCTTGTAATGCTGAAATCATGATGGCCATTTTAAAGACACTCCTAAAACAACTGCAGATATTAAAAAATGCTTTTTAAAAAAGGCGTTATTGCTGATGTATACGCATAACCCTATTAGAACTTGGATAAATGCCCATTTTTTAGATTTCATGCATTATAGTGTTTACAGATTTAATCTTTTGCATACTTTTTTTTGTTCAAATGAATGAAAATTATTTTATTTATTAAACTTTTTATCCTGCTATTATTACTTTGTAAGTAATTCAAGGTGGTGGACACACCTAATACTCATCCCTCTTCCTATTTTCTCCAGAACGACAACCCTATGAGGTGGGTTGTGCTGAGAGAGCGCATGACTGGTCCAAGGTCACCTGATCGCTTTCATGTCTAAGGCAGGACTAGAACTCAGGGTCTCCTGGTGATTGGCCCAAAGTCACCCACCTGACTTTCATGTCTAAGGCAGGAGTAGAACTCACGGTCTCCTGGTGATTGGCCCAAAGTCATCCACCTGACTTTCATGTCTAAGGCGGGACTAGAACTCACGGTCTCCTGGTGATTGGTCCAAAGTCATCCACCTGACTTTCATGTCTAAGGCAGGACTAGAAATCTCGGTCTCCTGGTGATTGGTCCAAAGTCACCTAGCCAGTTTTCATGCCTAAGGCAGGACTAGAACTCATGGTCTCCTGGTTTCTAGGCCAGCGTCTTCACCATTGTACCAAACTGGCTCTCTCAGTCTTCTTTCTCTCTCTCAATCCTCTTTGATTTGTCAGTGGACATCATCATCATAGTGACAAGTCAGAGACATTATCCTGACCTGTGTTTGATCCCTGATTAACTGTAATCATCCCCATGGTGAAACTGCTCTTAGAAGGAGGAAGAGGAAGAAACAGCCAAGCATTGAAATGGCGCCAAATTAACAGCTGTCTTGGAACACGGCTCTGAGAAAAACAGGGGAAAAAAGTAAAAAAAATATATAAGAATGTCAGTATTTTTAGAGGTAAAGCTCTATAGGAAACATTCTGTGCTAAAATGGATATTTTTGTCCTAGGAATTAATGCTGGGAAATTAGCAAAACTTTAATGTTTGTGATTTTTACACACCTCCAAACATTTAAAACATTTTCAATAAGTGGCACATAATGTGCCAACTTTTCCTCCGAACCCTGATGTGACACCATCAGATGTCTAATTATTTTGGCCTGGCTTATTAAGCACATTTGAAAATTGGCAAAATGGCTTGATTTGATTTGTGTGTGTGTGTGTGTATGTGTGTGTGTGAAAAATTACATGCTACATTTAATCAACCCGGCTTTAAGAAACAAATGTCATTAAACAGCATTTAATTAGCAGTTCTTACATCCCTACTGTGTGAAAAATTGTATCCTTGATAACTACAAAACAGTTTTAAGGTCAAATGCGGAAGAATAAAAAAAATACTTTTTGAATGGCCTGTGGTGGTAGGCTACCAAAAAGAGCAGCTTATTTCCATTAACAGAACAGAACAGAACAGAACAGAACAGAACAGAATAGAATAGAACTGGAAGGGACCTTGGAGATCTTCTAGTCCAGCCTCCTGCTCAAGCAGGAGAACCTATACCATCTCAGAAAAATGATTGTCCAGTCTCTTTTTAAAAATCTCCAGTAATGGAGCGTCCATGATTTCTGGAGGAAAGCTGTTCCACTGGTTAATTGTCTTCACTGTCAAGAAGTTTCTCCTTAATTCCAGGTTGCTTCTTTCTTTGTTCAGTTTCCAACCATTGTTTTTTGTCCTGTCCTCTGGTGCTTTGGAGAATAACGTGACCCCCTCATCTTTGTGGCAGCCCCTCAAATACTGGAATGCTGCTATCATGTCTCCCCTATTTCTTCTTTTCTTTAGACTAGCCAAACCCAAGTTCTGCAGCCATTCTTCGTATGTTTTAGCCTCCAGGCCTTTGATCATCTTAGTTGCTCTTCTCTGAATTTTTTCCAAATTCTCAAGGCCTGACTTCAAAATGCAGGCCCAAATGCAGCTGCAGAACTTCGGCCCCAGAAGAAGTGGACCAGCTGGGTAGGGTTGTCAGTGCAGGAGGTGAGGTAAGGCCTACCCCAAAAATAAGACCTGGTGCCTCTTTTGGAGGCAAAATAAATAAATAAATAAGACCTGGTCTTATTTTTATGGAAACACAGTACTTATATATAGGTATGTACAGTATGTTTACTAACGTTTGGGCCCAATTAAATGCTACATCGCTAACAAACTAACTGATGGAATAATGCCAATTTAATGTGTTTTCTGAGACCTCAGAACATAAGGATGCAAAGCTGTTGCCATTGTGTAGAGTGATGTGAAAACCTCACCTCTGCTTCTGCCCTTCTTTTGAGCTTCTGTCCTCCTCAGAAGGTTTCTGAAGTTTCCGAGTCTCCTAAACAGGCTTTGGAATTCACTTCAGTGTAATTTCCCATGGATTTGAGTAGTGCTAATCCTGCACATTTTTGGAAACTCATCAGATGGATGAAACCTCAACCCTCCCAGGCCAAAATAACCCAATCATATTAAAAAGGATTAAAAGTCTCCTTTTCATTAACGTAGTAATTGCTTAAAGCTATCGCTAGGCAATATACTTGGGAACTTTGAAGATAAAAGTTAAGTATTCTCTAGATAAATGGATACTTAATCAAATGTTCCCTACTCCCCATATACCTTCTTAATTTGAATAGAGTTCTACTAGGAGAGCTGTAGTACATAAACAAAGAATAACAATGAATACATTTATATTTTTAATACAAATGGATTTTTTTTAAAAAAAACCATAGTTAATATATCTTTGTGTTTGTTCCTATTCACAGTAAAAGAGTGCACTAAAACAATCACATCATTTAGGAAAGATTCCTGCTAGTGTGTTGTCTATGTCAGAACTGGGCCAACCTGGTCTTTTAGGAAAGAAACAAACTCTCGACTCCATTCGGAGTAAAAAGGTTACTTTTATTAAAAGCCAAGTGGTTACAGTAGTAAAGCTGGGTTTAAACGTTTGTGCACAAAGATTCCCCAGTTAACTTTCCCTTCTCTGTTCCACTCCCCTGTTATCACCCCATTGTCCAGTCACATTCCAAGAAGAATGTACTTGGGCTGCACTACAAAGGGGTTGTGGGGTCAATTAACCAGTGGAACTGCTTGCCTCCAGAGGTCGTGGGTGCTTCAATACTGGAAGCTTTTAACAAGAGACTGGACAGCTACGTGTCTCAAATTGTGTACGGTTTCCAGCTTGAGCAGGGGGGTGGACTAGAAGCCCTCCAACATCCCTTCCAACTCTGTCATTTTGTTAAAGATGTTTTGGTAACTGTCCCTGCAGTGGTTGGATAGATGGATAGGAATTGCATTCCATTCCTAGATCTACGGCCTGGGGATGTCTCGGGACACTACAAAGATCACTTCCGGTTTTCTCCAAGGTTTCCCACAGCTTCCACACACACACACCTCCCATGACTTATGGCAGACTGGCATTTATTGAAGCATACAAGCGAGTGAAGGATGGAAGCTCTGACAATGTGCATCTTTAGTGTTATGTTTGGTGATTGGTGAGGCATTGACGAGGCAGCAGGTGCAACAACAACTCTTTATTAAAGTTTAAACAGAAGCCTGGATAACTGCCGCTCCACCCCTATTTATACACTCAGCAACAAGGCAGCGGCCAATAGGATTCAAGTATTAGTTCCCGCTTTAAACACAAGTCAATGAGCATGTAGACAGAAAGTCTGGCACTTAACTGACATAGTCTTATGACAGTTTTTTCAACGGTTCAAGTAATTCACATCAATGCATTACATTTACAACAAAAGCACAGAATCATTCACAGGATCTGTGGAAATTCTCAGTCATTCAGATCTCACTCAAGAAGCTTCTTCAGTTCTGTCCTAGCAATAGAGACAGGCAGTTGCTAAGTAAATAGGCATGTCATGTATAAATGCAACTACAGAACCGAAGAAGCTTCTTGGATGAGAAGTGAAACGTTCCCAAAAGAAAAAAACAAACAAACAAACCAAGAAAGTCCAGCTGCCTTTTGGGAAAAAAAACACCTTTGAGTCTGAACCAGTGTTTCTCAACCTCTGCAACTTTAAGATGGGTGGACTTCAATTCAGCGTGCTGGCTGGGGAATTCTGGGAGGTGAAGTCCACATGTCTTGTTGAGGTTGAGAAA
>NW_015391012.1:0-26893 GCF_001527695.2 Protobothrops mucrosquamatus
CCATTTCTCTCTGCTACCCCAACTTTTTGCTGATATTAGAGAATACTTAGGCAGCTCTCTTCCTGCCACAGATTTGCCACTTCCCAGACAGTGGGAAGTCAAAACTTTAGAAGGACATTATTCATCAACAAATGCATGGATATTGGTTTTAAAAATAGTTCATATTATTTTATGCTTACTTCATACCTGAGGTGAGAAACGTATTTCACTTATTTGCTGCTGTTGCATTCAGGAGTTCAACTGAGATACACAGATATGCCCAGATTAGGATTTTTAAGAAATATTCAATGGAAAGTGCAACTTTAGTTCTACAATGGCCATTATTTACATCCAGAATATCATTGATTGACAAATCAATGTTAGCCCCAGAGTTCTGAGGGCTCTTGATAAAGATAGCCCCTGCTAGCCATGGGCTTTTTCCGCTTTCATTACATCTCCTGCCCATTCACTCGTGTCCTCCATGTAGATCCACGGTCCAAAATGGGAAGATTTGAAAGGCAACCATACTATACTTTTCCCCCTATATTTAATTAACTGCTTGGGGGGGGATGAGCAAAAAGCAACAAAGAAGACAAAATCCAGAATCTGGGTATCAGCATTGTTGGGATTTGGGGCCAACATATGTCTAAATATCTCAGTGTCCAAATATTAGCCTGGAACAAGATACTAATCATCTGTTATACAAAAATCAAGGCACATTTAAGCCAGACAATAAGAGAGGCAATGCCAAAGTCCTCCAGAGCTTGGCCTTCAAATAGTTTTCCGTTTGCCATTATACCATATTGTCTGATTGCTTTTTTCACTACTGATAAATTCCAAGTGTGAATACAAGAATCTCTCTCATTCATCCACTTTTTAGATGAGAGATAAGAACAAGGAAAAGAGCAGTGATTTTATCTGTCTCTAATGAGGTAACACAGCCAGCCGGTTCTCTCTATTCATTAGTTACTTGTCAGATTTCTCTTTTTGACCAGGTAACAGTACACAGCATGCAAAGTCAAGATTTTACTGTTCTGTCAGGGGATTCAGATTGGAAACATCCATCAACTCTACAGTACAATAGCTCATGGCAGCATTTCATCCCATCAGCCTTATCCAGAAGACAAGAGAAGCTAAGAGCCATTCTTACCTATTAGCGGGAGCAATTGAAAGCCTGTCAATATTTTTATTCAATGTTAAGAATCAAATGTCAAAAGTTTTCAGGAATTCCATTTACTGTAGTATTTGAGCCTTTTTTTCTTAATTAAAAAGGGAAAGAAACTATCCAGCATTTATACCACTTTTATTTTACTGCACAAATTTCCTTATTCTATCAATGGGGGGGGGGGGATGAGAAAAAACAAGAATTTTAATAGTGCTGACACAGAATTTAAGAAAAAAAGGGGAAAGGCCAAAATGGAGACAAACTGAACAATCTCCAATTCTGGAATTTTAAAAATTATCTTAATAAAACGAGAATTCAGAAAGAAAAGAAAAAATGAAGCACTGCAACAATAATAGAAAAAAAAAGAGAGAAATGCTTTCGACATTGCCATCACTCAGTCATTCCTAGTACTAACAGCAAGTTCAGTCTTATTGCTGCTGTAAGCATGCTCTTGGCACCTTGACTGTGTTTTAACTGGAAAAGTATTTAGGGTGAGTAAATACATACAGCATAAAAATTTCAATGCTCCAAAGTGATTTGTGCTTTTTATGTGCAGAAGAATGAGTGAGGTATCTTCAAATATCCATTTTAATTGGCAATACCAAAATTTTGGTGGGATAAAATTACTTGACTAAGGGACTACCCTACATACAAACTCTTTTTTACATGCCATAATTGCAGTCATGATAACCTCATAAGATTCCTGTGATAGATTGCTTGTTCTTTTGGATCCCAGCAAATTCCATCCTAGGATAATTGTACTTGTAAGCAATGGAACTTGCTTGCGTTGAAATTAAAATATCCCCCTCAGTTCTATGCACATCAAGGGACCTCGCCAATTTAAATGTAATAAACATTAAATGGCATTAAATATAGTTTAATTAAATTAGCTTGTATATTTAATAATATTCCCCTTTTGCAACATTAAAAATTAAAGTCCAATGGTAACATTTAGAGAGGATCTGAGAATTATACTTTAAAAGTTATATTCCAGGTTAAAACAGAATCCAATTCTCTATTTAGATCTCTTTCAAAGACTGCCCATAAATATAATTCTAGTCAGATGGAATACTTCAAATGTCTGCCTCCCCACCCCCACCCCCAACCTCCCACCTACCCACTGGTCAGGCACTCTTAAAATATTGTGTTCAGTTCTAGATGCTCCAATTCAGGAAGTACGTTGAAAAACTGGAATGGGTTTACAGAAGATCAACAAAGATAACATGGGGAAGATAAAACTTTGGGGAGCATGCTAGCTCTTGGAAATAATAATAATAATAATAATAATAATAATAATAATAATAATAATAATAACAACAACAACAACAACAACAACAATAATAATAAAGTTGAAAGGAACCTTGGAAGTCATCTAGTCCAACCCCCTGCTCAGGCAGGAAACCCTATACATTTCAGACAAATGGCTGTCCAATGTGTTCTTAAAAACTTCCAGTGTTGGAGCATTCACAACTTCTGGAGGCAGGATGTTCCAATGATTAATTGTTCTAACAGTCAGGAAGTTTCTCCTTAGTTCTAGGTTGCTTCTCTCCTTGATTAGTTTCCATCCGTTGCTTCTTGTCCTGCCTTCAGGCACTTTGGAGAATAGCTTGACTCCCTCTTCTTTGTGGCAGCTCCTGAGATATTGGAACACTGCTATCACGTCACCCCTAGTCCTTCTCTTCATTAAACTAGATATACCCAATTCCAGCAACCGTTCCTTATATATTTTAGTACTCTTTCTAGAGTCTCAACATCTTTTTTACATCGTGGTGACCAAAACTGCATGCCGTATTCCAAGTGTGGCCTTACCAAGGCATTGTAAAGTGGTATTAACATTTCACGTATCTGAAGGGCTGTTTATTCATAGTTGTTTTAGAAGAAAGGATAGAAAACAATGGGTTTAAATTAGTAAGTAGATTTTGACTGAACATCTGGGGAACAATTGCTGATAATATGAAATATTTAGCACTAGAACAGTTTGCTTAAAAGATTATACAGGTAGTCCTTGATTTAATGATCACAGTTGGGACTGAAATTTCCATCACTAAGCGATGTAGTTGTTAAATGAGTCACAACTGATTTTATGACTTTTTTGCCATGGTCATTAAGTAAATCTGGCTGCCCCCATTGGCTTTGCATGTTAGAAGCCCCCTGAGAAGATCATAAATGGCAATTACCTAACTCTGGGATGCAAATATGTGCTAGTTGCCAAGTACCTGAATTTTGTTCATATGACCACGGGGACTCTGTGATGGTCATAAGTGTGAGGATAGGTTGTAGGTCACTTTTTTCAGCACCATCATAACTTCAAATGGTCATTAAATAAATGATTTAGGATGTGGTCATTAAATGAACATGATAGAGGACTACCTATAGACTCTCCTTTGCTAGACGTTTTTAAACTTAGGTTGCATGGCAGTAATGGATTCCTGCACTTCATGGTAGATTGAACTAAAGGATGCCCAAGGTTACTTTTAATTGTTACATGAAACAATGAAACAAAAGTTTTCCAAGTCTATGTGAAAATTTGAACAGATACATGCTATATAACTTTCTCAGTTCCACTAGCAGGCAAAAACCTGTCACAGCTATGAAGATTATTAAAAAAAGTAAAATTTCTCTGCATATATCTTGGGAAGAATGTTGACCAACAAAATCAAATTACCGTTAATTTTCAAAACAAGCTAGGAATTACTACTGAAAAATAATCGTGGAAAGAAGGTTGATCAGATCAGATTAATATCATAGTTTACCCTAAATCTAAGAAAAAGAATTCCTTGACCTCATTTTCTAAAGGCTCAGATATTTTATTCCTTGACTATAACAGGAAAAATCAACCATTCATGTTTTATTTTTATAGCACCGAAGAGCCAAATCTGCAGATTCAGCCATGTCTCCTGATAGGTTAAAGCCTCTCAGAAACTCCAACAGTCTGTCCATTTTGACTGCTGTTATGACTGGATAATCAGGAGAATGTAGGAATAGTGTAAGTAGTGTAACTTTCCTTATCTTTTCCTGAACTAGCCTCGTTTTTGACTTAGTGTGGTGTCTGAACGTAAACACTGATTTATTAAACAACCTTGGTGGAAGGAAGTTAGCACAGGGTCTATTTTTTGTATCAACTGGAAATTGTTTAGGCCTCCTAATCAGATAGATTTTTATATCTCTTTTTATAATTTAACAAGGGTAAAAGTACTGACACACGCCTACCTTTTTCCCTTTTTATTTCTGAAGGCTTTATGTGATTTTAGTTATTTTGCTATAACCAAACTGGAAATCATCCAAATTCGCAAAGCAGTCAATCTTGAAACATACTCAATCTGTTAGTTTTAATCCTGTCTCTCATATACAGAGGATAAATGTATACATTTTTTCCCCTGTGTATACATTTTTTACCCAGTTCTGGGACCATCCATTTATATGAGAATTTCATTACCTAGCAAGGAGTAACTCCGCCCTACTGCATAGTGGTTTTTAAAACTTGAATGGAATTAGTTGGCCAGGAGGCACAGAAGTTCCTTTTATTGAAATAGGAACATATTTTAAATTTGGTTGAATCAATATTATATCTCTTCTCTCCCTTTTTATGGCTGCATCCACAATAACAAAAAAAACAAAAAAAACCCCAGGATATTCCTTGAACACTCAATAGTAACTTGATTCTTCCACAATACTAAGCCATAAGGGTAGATTCATCAAACCTACAAAACCAAAAACAATCTGTGTTATTATTTTCATATTAAAAGAAATGCTATGTTAAAACAATGGGAATCTGCAAACTGGATGGTCAATGCTACCTTGGGCTTTATCCAATGGCCAGGGTACAGCATTTGGAATTTTATATATCTTAAGAGCACTGCTTGATACTGTCGCTGTCAATCAGCAAAAAAGACAGCCACTTTTTTATTTTTGTATATAATGTCCTGTTTTTTTTATTATTGTTGCTTAAAAGGTTACCAAATCTGCATTCAGGTTTTAAGAAAACTAAGCATTTGCTAGTCCATATTTTTGGATAACAAGAACCCAAAACCTTGGGAAGAATCTTTCCATTTGAAAGCTGTTCTATCTGTGATTGTGTCTTCATATATTTTTTTCCTTTCTGTTCAATCATATTTGTTTCTAGGAGACTGTCTAGACCAGGGGTAGGCAACCTTGGCTCTTTTATGACTCATGGACTTCAACTTCCAGAATCCCTGAGCCAGCCATGCTGAGGGGAAAGGGAGTTTCCAAGCTGAGCCATGCTGGCTCAGGAATTCTGGGAGTTGAAGTCCATGAGTCATAAAAGAGCCAAGGTTGCCTACCCCTGGTCTAGACCAATCCCTTCAGTTTTCTTGGCAAATATTTTTCAGAAGTGGTTTGCCATGGCCTCCTTCCTCGGTCTAATAGAGCAAGAGTTCCTAACCTCCAGGTCATGGCCCACTACTGGGCTGTAGTCCATTGGGAACTGGGCTGCGGAAGCAGCAGGTGAGCGTGTGCACACGCGCAGCTTCACTGAGCAAGGGGCGCATGCATGAAGCTTGTCTGCCATCCTCTTTCCCCCCCACACCCACTGGTCCATAAAGCCTGAAAAGTTGGGGACCACTGTGATAGAAGGACTGGCCCAAGGTCACTCAACTGGTTTCATACCTAAGGCGATATTAGAACTCTCAGTTTCTAGATGCCTTAATCATTACACCAAACTGGCTTCATATAAATGCAATCAATGACTTTAACACATGATGATGGCATACAAAGGAAAAGTCAGTTTTGTTCATTTAATACAACATGCCCCAACCTTTGCGGCTTGATGGACTGGCTGGGGGGGGAGAGGGGAACTGGGCTGCACGAGCGGTGGGCTTGCACTCATATGCATGCACATACAATTCAACTGCAAGTTGAGCTGTGTGCGCATGCGTGTGAGCGCCAGCCCACCACTCGCGTGGCCCAGTTCTGAATAGGCCACAACATACTAACGGGCTGTGGCCTGGGGGTTAGGGACCCCTGATTTAATACATTTTACATGCTTGGTTTGGAAATGTTTCAGTCCAAAAAAATTTAATCCAGATTTTGTTGTTAAGAAATTTAGATAGAGTTAAAAGCATTTTACTTGTGAATTTTTAACAGTATGTTATCAATCTTTGATACTATAAGATATGCATATTGACTATTATTTTTTAATAACATCAAATTGTAAAAAGTACCACTAATGCTTTTTTATATAATTTCTTCAGCTAGTGCAACAACACTTGGTAAACTACAGTTGATCTTTTGGAACTGGAATCCTGGTCTTTTGCTATGATTTGTTAATTATTACTGAACTCCTAGAAAATGATGTTCAACTGTCCAGATTTGAAAGAAACTGATAAAATGACAGAAGGAATTTGTACATTTTATTATTTTTTATGCCAATATTGCTTCCAAAGAAGCCAGTGACCCAGTTGTTTTCTTTGTTATGGAAAAAAATGCTACAAACAAATTTCAAATTCTTTACCACTGAGAAAACTTTCCATACAGGGCCCCCCACTAGAGCAATTACTATTAGAGTGAAAGGATTATTATAGCATTCCCAGGAGGCTCTGACTCCTTGGAAATCTTCATATGATGTCCTTCAGTAGACAATTTATCTGGGGCATTACAAGACTTAAGGAGGCTGAGCTCCTATGAGAGTCAGAAATTAAACTGCAACACTAAGAGCTAGTGGGAGGGGGGAGGTAGGGGAAACTTGGGATGAGTTATATAAAGCATTGCCTTATCCCCAGTTTCAACATACATGGCTGCATTTGCAGGGAAAAGCAAAGCCAGAGCAGGGCCCAGCATTATGTCTGTTCTACCATTAGCCAATGGAACTTTGTACTCTTTTAATTATTTTGTTTAGTTTTTTTTTTGAGGGGGTAGTCACTGATCTAACTTGTAATTAATGAGAGGAGAGAGGGAGGCCTACTGACTCACTTCAGATGAATTTTAACTCCTTTTGTTGCAGGGGAGAATTAATTATATAAAAACGAAAAAAAATGCTATGCAAATGTTGATATTATACTGTACCTATTGTAATTATTATATTATTTCTAGGTAGATATGTTACTTCTACGCGTCTAGTGATGTGCCTTACTTTTTATGCCTATGTCTATGTTTTATTGTTTTTTCTACATAGATGCAGTATATCTGCTGCTTATTTCTTATTTTTATATCTATGGCTTCTTTCTATATGTAGGCACCCCTGTGTGTTCTTCGTCTACTGTCATGTATCTGTGTTTCTTTATTTCTCGGTTAGGCTTCCTCATTTCTTTTCAGGTAGCAAAGGTTTTCAGCCTAAGCCAAGTAAAATCTTTTATTGTTTTTTGGTCCCTGTTGGGTTCTTCACTGGCAAAACATTTTGTTGGCCAGTGCTGTTTGGTAAGAATGGTTGACCTTCTGGTATCATTTAGCCCCCTAGGACAGTGGTGGCGAACCTATGGCACGGGTGCCAGAGGCGGCACTCAAGAGCCCTCTCTGTGGGCACGCGCACCGTCACCCCAGTCCCAGGCCTTCAGCTGGGTTTTATAAAACCTTTTTGCTTTAGGCCTCCGCCGCCGTGTGCAACCCCCCCCCAAAAAAACCAGATTCAATCAGTCAATTTTAACTTCTCGCAGGGAAAAAAAAGTTCTTGCAAAGTTGGAATTGATTGATTGAACTTTTTAGTCCCACCCAGTCTGCCGTTACCACTGCAGCCACGGCCAGCCAATGGGCCACGCCCGCCCGGCACTCGACGATGCAAAAGTGGGTTTTGGGTTGCAGTTTGGGCACTCAGTCTCTAAAAGGTTCGCCATCACTGCCCTAGGACTTCATCTATTTTTGGTGATGTGGATATTGTGCGTGACTAGGTCTCTATCCCTTAGCCTACTTAAGCCTCCAACTACCACTTGGTTGCTCATCTTCTGAGGCTGCTGCCATGGAACTATCATTCATCATTCATGATCATGATCCAGTCACTGCAGACATTGCTCTTCTTTCCTAAGGCCTGGCTGAGCTGTCTTCTTCTTCTTCACAGACCTTTGGCAAATTCAGACACCCTGAGGATTTCATTGTTTCTGCTTCCTTTCCATAAGGATGCACACCTTCACAATTCCTTTCTCTGATATACCCATTCCACATCCTTTTACGGTTGGTGAGTGGGTAAAGTCTTCAGTGTTTGGAAGGGCTGGAGATTTGGAAGTGAAGAGAGGGAAGGGAGAGAAATGCACTGATTGTGGCAAAGCTCTCCTTCCACACTCCTTAAAAATACAAAATACAAAAAATACAAAATACAAAAGTCCCCACTATGTGATTTTGGGGCAGGGGGTGTTCACTTTAGTGTAGGGCTTTTTTTTTATAATGTTAGTTTTGTTTTTTTCTTGATGACTGATTACTTAAATGTTAAAAAGTAACACTAAATTAGTAGGTGAAATCTTTGATCCAATGCCAAGGGCAGCCCAAAAGAGGTCATCAGATTATTTTAAGCAATTTCCCAGAGGTTGCATGAATGAAGGAAATAGGATCTCAAATTGGTAAATTAATTTACAACTGGCTAGGAACCAACACAGAAAGATAGGTTCTTGGGGCTCTCAGAGCTTGCTTCTCTTCCTGCAGACATTTCATTTAGCAGATTAGGTAACATCAAGAAGATAACACAATTTAATGCATTCTCCCTTATAGCAACTGAGAGAAAGTGCTCATTTTAATGAAGTTAATTTAAAATATATATATATCAGAAAGATGCACAACATCTTAACAACCAGTCTCTGGGTTTGTACAATACAGTGCAGAAGTACTCAGTTTTAGTAGCAATTATCATGCTGGATGATAACCAGCATTTTCTTGAATAACCAGCTTTTCTTTCTATTAGCACAGATGCCATAATATTACAAATGAATAACGGACGATAGTGGATCGGAAGTTGTACAGAGTTTATAAGTGTCTTCACTATGGCCATCAGTTAGTTTTGAGACAAAATGATTCATGGTCTATGGTATATGTCTTCCGTCGGAAGAGGACGTTATCGGTGTAATTTAGTAAGTTATTTCGAGACTTAGGATGTGGTCCGATGTCCGTAGTTTCAAAGGTTTTGTTGCAGTTGTTAAAAAACACCATTACTAGCAGTTACTGAGAGTTCAGACTGATGTGTACTGACATGCAGCTGGGGTTAAAACCATTGACAACTGTCTGTCACTAAGCATTTATGGAAATATAAAGATCAGTAAAAATGAGAAGATGGTTCATGGTCAATACTTCCACAGACTATGTACATGTTCTTGTTCTGAGGCAGAAGATAGCAGTTGTTCAGTTTCTGGAATATAGCTCCAAAGTATATGATTGGTCTTATCTAAAGAAGTCTGCATAAATATTCCTGATGGCTGACAAGGAAAAACAGAATAGCAATTTTTAAAAAAAATGGTGTTCAAAACTAAGGATCAACAGTGAAAATTAAAATCCATAAGCTAAAATAGCTAAACCCAACTGGTAGCAAATTCACATAAATAAAATAATATTGTTAGATAAGTGCAAAATTGGTTACAGATTTATACAATAAATTGTACTCTGTAAAGATGTACAAAAGAAAATATGATGTCCAACAAAATATGGCTTGGAACTGTGGCATTCTTAGTAGAGAACAGTGAGAGGCACTGCTATAAATTAATTAGAAATACTTCTAATCTAAGCAGTCATAAGGCAGAGATCTCAGAGCCATAAAGATCTTCCAATGGAAAGTATGGAATTCTTTTTTTGTTGTTGTTGAGATTTTGTGTGCTTAAATTCTGGTTCCACAGATAAATAATTAAACTCAGGAAATGGTTAAATGCTCCCTGAAATGGCAGGGTAGGTTTTAATACTGATCAGTGTCATTAAAATATTCACCAAGGAGAGGTAAGCTCTGTTGTATTCTGTCTCTTGACATTTTGAGAACCTGATAGGTAGGAACGACTGGGAAATTCAAATAGCTTGTGCACATTTTTACCTCCTCTTTAATCCATATATTAGAACATCTGTGCTTCTGAGTCAACAATTTTGTTTAACAACTGCTGAAATTTGTGAGTCAAACAAAACAAAAAAAAACCCCTACCAGTTATAGGAAAGTCTTTTCATAATCACATAGCTTTCTCTTACTTTCTTTCTACTTTCTGTTCTGATCACCTTTTTCAGCATGAGCAAGAGAACTGAGCAAGAACACATTGGGCACAGAGGTCGGAAACGCTTTATTTTAAGATAATTTCTGATATTTTTGCCCAAAAGACAATGTTAAAGTGCTCCTTTCCCATTAGAAATGGTAGCTGAAAAAAGGAAACGAGGAACACCAGATCCACCTTGCTGCTAGACAAGAGGGTTGCCTAGCAACAAATGTGCCCATGCTTCAGTTTGAGCTACTTATCTCTTCTCTGCCCAAGGCAAGTTCTACAACCATAGAAGAGTCTCTTGCCCCACTGCTTTCACATATGGAAAGGTTCAAGAGTACAAAAGTGACTGTCAAGCACAAGTATAACACTTGTTAAAATGAGTGCACACTGTAGGACAAGGAAGCTCACTGTGGTTGCTGTGAGGTAAGTGAAAAAGCAAGCCTTTTAAAGTGGGCAGCAGAGAGGCTCAAACTGCATACTACAAAAAACAGCCTGGTGAAAGTGAGCAATCTAGACCTACTCCACACAACTTCTCGCCCTTTACCAGGCTTTCTGCTAGTGATTAAACAAAAGATTCTGCATATCAACAGAATGCATTCCTGCTTTGATGCTGGGCTGGAGTATGTAGTAACACAGAGACCAAAACATTCAACTTCCTGTATGGGAGGGAAAGGAGAAAGGACAAATCTACTTGTTTCGAAAATCTCAAGGCCAGTTATAATTTGTTTGATTACATATTATCAAGTTGATATTGACTGTCAACTACTGGTTACGTTTTCTCCACGACAATCTGTTTCCAGTCTGGTCTTGCAGGACATCCAATGTTTACATCCATCACCTACTATAATTGACTCCACCAATCTTGCTGCTGGTACTTGTCTTCTCTTTTCTTCCGTCTTTCCCACTATTATAGACCTCAAAAAAGATAGATCTTTGCATAATGTGTCTGAAGTACAAAAATTTGAGTCTAGTCATTTGGGCCTCAAATGGGAACTTAGGATGAATTTGTCCTATGATTCATTTATTTCTTTTCTTGGCTGCCCACAGTAGTCTCAATTTTCTACACCAAAATTCAAAAGTGTCAATACTCTTTCTATCCTGCTTCTTCAAAGTACAATTCTGCTTCTATAGAGAGACACAGGGAAAACCATAGTCTGCCTAATTCTAATCTTCCCAAATCTGAGTATTTTTTCTAAGGTCTTCATGACTACTCTACCAAGTGCACATTTCTTGATTGATGGTTCTTTTACTGTAGGCCAGTGATGGCGAACCTTTTAGAGACCAAGTGCCCAAACTGCAACCCAAAACCCACTTATGCATCGTCGGGTGCCGGGTGGGTGTGGCCCATTGGGTGGGTGTGGCCCATTGGGTGGGTGTGGCTGCGGTGGTAACAGCAGACTGGGTGGGACTCAAAAGTTCAATCAATCAATTCCAACTTTGCAAGATCTTTTTTTTTCCCACAAGAAGTTGAAATTGACTGATTGATTGAACCTTTTTTTTTTGTACATGGCGGCGGAGGCCTAAAGGGAAAAGGTTTTATAAAACCCAGCTGAAGGCCTAGGACTGGGGTGACGGCGCGCATGCCCACAGAGATCAGACCGGTTGCTGTACTGGTTGTCATGAATTTAGTATTCTTTCTATTTAATCTTAGTCCCAGTTTTTCACTTTTCTTCTTGATTTTCATTACTAGAGTTTGCAGATCATTTGCATTTTAAACTATCATTGTGATCAGTGTAGTGGAGGTTATTGATAATGTATTATATTAGGTCATGCCCCAATAACATTATCAATGACTGCAAGAATCATCCTATTTTTTTCTAGGTGGTATTTTTATTTGCTTTTTATAATAATATATCTAGCAAGCATTTGAAGAATGTAAATAGACTTTATGTAAATATATATTAGCTTTAGGATGCCTTTAAGGCATGTATGTATGTATGTATGTATGTATGTATGTATGTATGTATGTATGTATGTATGTATGTGGGAAGTCAGCCCCCCAGAGAAGAAAATATTAAAAGGGCAGAAAAATATATTTCCTCAAAAGGATTTTAAAAGCAGAAACCAACCCTGCCCCCAAGTCTCTCTGTCCCAAGCAGAAGCCAGCTCTGTACAAATGCAGATGTAAACTATCAGGAAAGTTGGAGCTAGAAGATTAAGAAGACAAAGACCTAAAATCTACATACCCCATCCAAACTCTAAGAATTATCAGCCCCAGGGAAGCAGGATATGACCTTGGGACATAATAGGACTAACTCATCACCATCAAGAATACCAGACAGGCACACCCAGACTCAGGTCAGAATACACGACACAGGAAATACAAAGCCTAAAACAGGAACAGAAAACTACTCCAAACAAAAGGCTTCAGTGGGTATAAAAACCTACTTACCACATGTGCTCAGCCCTTTTTTTCTCTCCTCTTTCCTGCCAGAACCATCCTTCTGTCTGGCTCTTCAATAAACTGCAACCTTCTTTCTAAAGCAGTCACCATGTTGTTTATTTATCCCCGGCTTGGATGAACCAGGATGAAAACTTTTCCTTCAACAGGTATGTATGTTATATATGTATGTGTGTATGTAGACAGTATTGCTTTTATTTCATGGAAACAGAAAAATATACAAGGAACAAGAAAATGCAGAAAGAAAAGTGAGCATATGCAAGATTGCTTGTTATTGGCTTTTAATAGGCTCT
The DNA here is from genome assembly GCF_001527695.2 of Protobothrops mucrosquamatus. NCBI lineage: Eukaryota > Metazoa > Chordata > Lepidosauria > Squamata > Viperidae > Protobothrops > Protobothrops mucrosquamatus. The sequence goes on from NW_015391012.1 coordinate 12,946, forward strand.
CAGATGCAAATTAAACTGCTGCTTTAAACCTCTTATATCCTATATGACTTGGTGCCAAGATACTTGTAGAATCACTTTTTCTAGCCATAATGGAACCCATACTTTGGAATAGTATTCCCCAGAAATAACATTCATCCCAACACTGATTACAAAATGGTAAAAACAGCTTTTCTGTATTAGTCCTGCAGAATTGCTTGATGCTATTATGTGGATTATTTTATATGATGCTCTTATTGTGCCACTACTGATGTTGATTTTAATTTTTCTAATTGCTTATTAAGCATCCTGTGGTTGTATGTAGAACAAATGTTTTATGTCGTTTGATTATGTTTTGTACCACCAAGAGGCTTTGATTGTAGAAGTATAAAAATGTGACAAACTAATAAGTGTGTGTGTGTGTGTGTGTGTGTGTGTGTATTCCAATAAAACTCAGGACTTTAGGGCTACAGCACAAAAAAACCAGAACTACTTGTTTTGAAGAAACCCATATTGGAACAAAGGGAATTTAAGCTGCTATATAGAACTCTATTAGTAATAGCTCTGATATCAGTCATCATCAGTGAAAGGTTTGCAGACCCAAATCCTTAGGTAATAAATCATGAGATATTCATAACTCATCTGAATGTAAATGTGTAATGTGTCCTTCGGAATGCTGTCTTTATTGGCTAAGTTGAGAAAACAGCATTGTCACATTGGTTTTGGTACTGCCAATATCATCTGATTAATAGGAATCCTGATTAATGATAAACCTATGGTACTGATGCTCCCATAGCTTGAGAACAGGACAGAACATTCTCAGAGTCATGGAAGAAACAAAATTCTACTATTCTTTAGAGAATATGCCAATTAGCTACTGAAAATCTGACTCAACAGCAGAATAGACACACAATGTTGATTTGCAATTCAATTATCAAATTTCTATCAGATTAAAGATACCAATTTTCTTCCTTTATATAGCACCTGTTATATATGAAATGTGCAAGACTACTGGTCTTAGCTGTACATAATTCAAGATGCAGTTGCTTATTATCTAAAATGTGATCTTCAATTTCCTGAACAGGGCAAATACCTTAACAAATAAAAGTTCTACTATTAATGAAGTCTACATGGGAATAGTAACATATAAAGCAATGTTTCTTAAAGGTTAGTCAGGGGACACCAGAAAGTAACCCCAAGGCCCTTTCAGGGATCCACAAAATCAAAATTATTTTCCAGCCTATGTTGAAAAATAATACATTCTTAAAATTCTATCAAACAGCTGTGAGAATTAGTAGTGGCAGTGAATGTGTCAGTTTTCATTGTTAATACAGTAAATATAGATAAATATACCCTACACATAAAACTCTTTTGGGGTCCTCCATAATTTTTAAAAGTGTGAAGGTTCCTGAGAGAAAATTGTAAGAAACTCGAATAAAACGTTTCCTTCCATATGTAATTTCATAGGAGACCCAAAATTTTCTTAATCTGTTCTATTTTTCCTCCTTGAAGAGAGGATAAAAACAGCAAGATGCAAACCTTTCACTCCCACAACTGATCAGGGAAGATAAGAAAGTTTTGAATTGAATACAAAATATTTGCAGGGGGACAACTACATAAAAGAGCTTCTTAGAAAACAGAAGAAAGCCAAATGGAGGAGACAGCAAGACACAGGAATGTGACCCAAAGTTGTAAGACTGTGAAGAGGAACAGAACAGATTTTGGGACTTCATTGTTTATGATGCCTCTAGATCCCTAGATGAAGAATAGCCATCATAGACTACAGGGATTAAAATATGGACTACGCAAAGTATAATAAGACAAGACGTCCAGCCTTTGCCCAGAAGAGAAACAAGAGATGATGATCAAAGAATCCCTGAAAATGGAGTGAAATAGAAATCTGTCAGCCAGATAGCCTATCAAAAGAAATATGCTGCCTTCTTCCAGCAGACATTCAGGATGTGCTAAAAAGACTTCCAAGACTATTAAGTCTCCTGATCTATGTCTTCTAGGATGAAACTTGAAAGTGGAACACAATAATTGGAGGGTATCACATATTCAAAAATATCAGGCTACACAAAAAGGGAAGGAGAGTGCCGTTATATGTGAAAGGCATATACCGAGAATCAGGAACTTACAGGTTAATCATTTTCTCTCATGCCTAGGAAAGAGGCAATGGCAAAGCCACTTCTGAAAAACCTTGCCAAGAAAACTGCAGGGACTTGTCCAGGCATTCTCCAAGAATCAGACTTGATGGAACAGAAGAAGAAAAAAGCTGATCAACAATAGAACAGATTGCCTTGGGAGTTGATGGACTTTGCTAGAGGTATTTCAGCAGAGTTGAATTGTCATCTGCCAGGGATGCTGTCATACTGGAATCCTGCACTGACCTGGGAGTTGGAACAGAAGATCTCCAAAATCCTTTTCGACTCTTACATTCTGGGATACAGGAATCTAATCCACAGCCTTCCTAGCCTAACCCAAAATTGCCTGTCTGCTTATAACATTTAAGGAATGATGAAATTATGAAACACATCATCATTTATATAATCTTTACCAATGTCGCTGTTTTTAAAATTCATTCCTTTTTTATCCCCTGAAATCCCTGAGTTTTTCTTCTGTTATTTTTTTTACATGCCTCCAATTACTCTTCGTGCCAAGTTTTGTGTTGTTGCTGATTATACTCTGCTACCTCAATCATCAAATGCTTCTTTTTCCATCACTTCGCCTTGCTTTTTGCTTTTTTCTTTTATCTCTTTTTCCACCTCCTTCCATTTTGAAATGAGTTGTTAAGTTGCTGGTCTAGAGGGCAGTTGATTGTTTGAACCAAATGTTCATCCTCCTCTTTTTAAAAAGGCAACCAGAGCTGCGTTTCATCTTTAGCATGGGGACCTTTTGAAGAAATAAACTGCTTTATCTTTTCTGTAGATCCCTTGGGATGAAGAAGCAGAAAGAGGTTCTTCTTTTGCTCAGTTCACCTGACCAAAGTCTCTCATTAATATTTTCAGACCAGAATCAAAAATGTCTTGCTTCTGCCTTAGTTGCTTTGGGGGAGGTAAAGGGAAGCTATTTGGAGAAGTTGTCTCCATGGCAACTCATATTCCCCTCAGCAAATGTGCACAGGTCACCTGTTTCTGTGGAAGTTTCTCCCTTATTTTCTTTCCCTGCCTCTCCAACAGGTGCCAGGGAAGCAGATGCTGTTCGCGACACCAGCCAGATGATGTGAGAACGTCTCTGATTCAGGAATGATACCTCAAAAAGGCTGACCTCCTGCAGTCTTGAAAGTCTGCAAATGTCTGCTTTGGCATGTGAACAGAAATAAAATGCAGAATTCCAAGTAATTCACATTGTGGGAGGGAGACAAGAACCTGACAGTTCAGGGCTTAAGCGCAAACCTGGTGAAACAGAAAGGCCAGATGGTGACGAGCCTGGATGCTTGCATGTCTTACTGCCACGTTTTTAAAAGTTGCTAAAGTATAGGAGATAGAAAGAGATTTTGAAGCCAGAAGGGATTGACATAACTGACTTTGCATTGACATAACTGACTTTGCAAAGAAAATGGGACATTACAGCACTGCTAGTCACTTCAACATGAGTCTTTTTCCTCTCCCCCCTCAACAGCAATCTAGACAAAAAAAAATGGATATGAAGTCACGGTCAACATTAACTTTCCTTCTCTTTAAAAAAAAGCCTCCCACAAGGATAGAATTATCAAATAGTGCCATACATCATAGTTTCCCAAAAATATATAACTTCTAGTACCCAATGGTGTTTCAGTATATAAATGAAGAAAAGTGACATTGTCAAGCCACTGTAATTCTTAACTTTATTCCATACATGTCAAATTTTAAAACAGTGGTTCTCAACCTGTGGGTCGGGACCCCATTTGGGGTCGATAGACCATTTCACGGGGGTCACCAAGCAAGGCTGTCCGCCATTTTTTTTGTCCGCCATTTTTTTCCCCTTTTCCGGCAGGTGCCTTACCTCCCTTGAGCTGGGCCAGCTGGTGGTCGGCCTGCTCCGTCTCTGCCGCTTGCCAGCTATGCCTCGGCCGGCGCAGGGGGCGGAACCACGCATGCGCAGCGCTCCCGGGCAGGGAAAGTCCTCGACTTACGACCGGTTGGGTAGTCCTCGACTTACGACCGGTTTAGTCCTCAACTTACGACCGGTTTAGTCCTCGACTTACGACCGGTTGGGATCACGGCATTAAAAAGGTTGAGAACCACTGTTTTAAAAAGAAGCCTAATGGTCTTAATGTTTATATAAAATATGGTCTTAGCAAAACTATCTACCCAAGAAACAAGCAACAATGAGAGACAAAAAATAGGTCTTGTACTTCACTTAGATAAAACTACATACCAAATAAAAATATCAAGTATGTTTATAACTGTTTCATTTCTTCTAATTTATTTTACCCAGCCATTTACTGGAATACGGAATGGGGATACTATAACAATATCCATAAAGGTAATTTCAAGTAGCATATAGCGCTCTCCGCAAATCTGTATGGTCAAAGGTCACATCAAAGGAAGGGAAATCCTTTATCACAATGAATGTGGAATTGCTAGTTTCACTAATCCACTCTACAGATTTCTTCCGAGACACTCTGTTCCCAGGCTGGTGTTGCTGGTGTTGTTTTTTATTATGCTTGTACACCACCCAACTTACGATGACTCCCAACAATGATGTTGCTGTTCCCTTAATTGAAGAGATCAAGATCTATTTGGAAATATATTTGCCACATGTAGAATGAAAAATATAACACATTCCTTCAACCAAGAACTAATAGTACAACCAAGAGCCACATTACTTTACTTCCTAGTTTATAAGAGATCTTCAGTTTGTGCCGGATATGCTTTCTGGATTGAAATGAGTATGGGCAGATCTTAAATAACATAATCTCTTGTATTTTATGAAAAGCTAAATTTACCTTATAGCTCAAACTTGGACCCCAAACCCTGACAATTTTCTGTCAAAATCTTAACTGGATCTGACTAATGAATCTGAATTAGTGTAATGACCAGTGTAATGACCTAGATAGAAAATATGTATCACTTCTGGGGAGAGGAGAAGAGATTCCCTGAATCAAGTTTTCAAATCTTTTTCAAGATTAATAGTGGGCAGATCAAACGATTTTAAAAAGCAATTTAGATAATACATTATCACTGAGTGATTTGCCATTGTGCCTATGATACTATGCAACTAATTCCAACCTGCTTCTAATTCTAGGTTCTTCCAGTATGATGACTGAAATTTACAATACTATCCTACCTGCTTTCTGCTTCCCAAGAAAGACCCTCCCCCACACACACACACACACAACCAGATAGAATTTTCTGTCTTCGATTTCTGTTTCATTTGCTGAGATTTTCTATTTATGGCATTATTCATTCAGTTTGAAAAATGTAAGCATCTAGGATTCTGAATCCATTCCATTAAACAGTCTCATTAAAAAGCTACCAGGTGTTTTCAGCATAATCTGCAGCTCTCTTTTTAGTTTTAATGTTTTCAGTGGTTGTGTGACAGATGCTCTCTCCAGGACCTTTCCTAAAGCATCAAAATGTCAACTCTACACCACAAAGTAAGCCTACATTTAACAACAGTGATGAAACTCTTCTCCTTTCCCTCCTTTCCCATACCAGCTCAAGGTATCACAAAGCTTGTATAATGACCACAGTTAGGGACAAAGGAAACTGATAAGCAAATGCTGTAAATACTCCCATAGCTTCTTGAACCAATATTCTCTTATCAGCACAACAGGACAGCAAACCCAGGAGAAAATCAAGAATTAACAAAAGGAATATGGCAAGTTTCCACAACATTCTGCATATTTCTGCTGCCATTTAAACCTGTGCTCCATACTACTGAACTTAACAACAAAACTATTCAATGAACAGAATCCACAACTAAAGACAAATTACTGCTTTTAAAAGGATTTTGGAAATTCCAATGCAAATCATGGAATGATATGCTAAGCTTGGCATGAATCTTCAAAATAGCACAAAGTCAGACACAGCCAGAGCTTTTCACAAGGCTGGGATAGTTGCCCAGGCAGTTCATAAATAATTGTGTCATGCAAAAGATGAATGGTATTTGCAATGAAGTGCTTCTTTTCCATAAACAAGGTGAGTGTTTCTGGATTGTTTTTGCTTTAGATTCAGCTACAGATTCCAAAACAAATAATTTAGACTACGTATTCACTTTATCTACTTCTTGCACATATGTAAGAAGTTATAAAATTAGCTACTATAAAATTAGCTACATCTTTATTGCAAAAGCAGAGAGGATGCATCCTCAAAACAGTTTATTATTTGTTGCTTCCATTGGGGCCTATTAATGATCTAGTCTCTCTGAAGGAGCAGAGACGCCATTGAAGTGGAAATCAGTGCCCAAAGAGACGATAAGTATCATCAAATTCAACTTTTACAGCCATAGCTATCAATGTTAACAGTAAGATAAGTGGAAATAAAAATAAATAAATTAAAGAAAAAAAAATCAATTTGCAAACAAATCAGGGAAATGGCTTGTATATAAATTATAAAAAGAAAAAGAAAATGATACTGAAACTGACTATTTTAACAAGCGGTGTGGCTGTAAAAATCATTTCATCACTATTCTAATTTGTATAAAGGACATGATATCTTTTTGGAGAAAATAGTTGAATATTTAGAAAAACAAAATCTACAGGACATCTATCAACAAATTTCTACAAGAGAAACGAAAGCTAATTATGAATGGATCTATAACAGGGGTGCCAAACTGGCGGCCCGCAGGCCGGATGCATCATGCGCAGGCCACGCCCTCCCCGGCTCCGCAAAGGCAAAAAACGTCGTGATACGTCACAATATGTCACATGACGCAATCGAGTTTGATACCTGTGATCTATAACATTTAGGAATTTTCTGAAGCTATAAAAAAGATTAAATCAGGAAAAGTACATGAAATCCTCGACTTACGATCACAATTGAGCCCAAATTTTTTGTTGTTAAGTGAGACATTTTAAGTGAGTTTTGTCCCATTTTACAACCTTTCCTGCCACAGTTGTTATGTGAATCCTTGCAACTGATAAGTAAGTAACCTGATTTTTAAGTCAATCTGGCTTCCCCATTGACTTTGATTGTCAGAAGGTCATAAAAGGTGATCACATGACCTTGGCACACAGCAACGGTCATAAATATGAACCAGTTGCCAAGCATCTCAATTTTGGTCACATGATCATGGGGATGCAAAGATCGTAACTTTGAAAAACAGTCATAAGTCAGCCTCTCACCAAATATGACTATGGGCAGTGTATAACAATTTAATAATTACACGTTCAAAAGCAGGAAATGTAAAAAAAAAATATAAAATGAAGATTAAAAAATAAAAGAACTATAAAAGCAAATATATCAGCCTTAAGCAAAGGGAGGATAAGACTCTTCAAGGCAGCCCCATGTAGACTACATTGCAGTAGTCCAATCTGGAGGTGACTAGAGCATGAGTGACTGAGTGACAGTATTGTTATTAATTATGAACCTTTTTTAAAAAAATATATAACTATTAAAAAAAATTAAAGATAAAAACTAACAAAAAATAATATTTAGAATAAAAGAAGGAAAGAAGAAAGCAAATATGCAGAAAAAAGAAAAAAAATATAAAATAGCTTTCAATTTTCTTTACAGAAGCTACAAGTATAGATATAACTTAACAGATCTTAAATCTTGTCTCTTTTTAAATTTTTACTCCCACAATCCTCTCATCTTGTATGTCGCCATTCAAGATTTCCAAAACAAAAATGAACAGAAGAGGAAACAGTGGAGAGCCCTGCCTGGAAGAATATCCAGAAGCTTCAGCAGGCAAAGAATGCAACGGTGTGAGCAATTATGTGCACTTCTAGAACAGTGCATGTTACTCCTCTGATCCATAAGGTGCCTTGGTTGCCAGTTTGCTTCCGGGTTCAGGTCCTAAATTTAAGTTTTAAAGCCCTTTATCTCATGGGACTGCCTCTCCCCGATTACATCAGCCTGCCCGACTCGATCTGGCAGAGAAGGCACGCTGCAGATACAATCTGCTGGGTCCCAGAACACATAACACATGCCTTCTCTGCCATGGCGCTTGCCTTCTGGAACATTCTTCCCCTGACATTAGATTAGATCCATCCCTTCTGATATTCCAGAAGTCCCTCAAAACCTGGTTATGTAATTAGGCCTGGTGCTCTCAGGGAACCAGAGATGCGCTCAGACGGTTCTGTTGCTAGGTGCTCATTCTTATCCTCCCTTTGCTTAAGGCTGATATATTTCTTTTTATAATTTTTTTATTTTTTAATCTTCATCTTATATTATTTTACATTTTTGTGTGTCTTGTTATTCAATTGCTGTACACTGCCCACAATCATATTTGGTGAGATGGACAGCTATGCAAATTTGATAATAAAATGAAATAAAAATAGCTTTAGGTTAAAAAGAATGTCTACATTCATGGTCTGCCCGTGTTGTTCCCAAGTTTCTTTTCTTCATGATCTGCATTCCAAGCAGCAGAAGAGAGCAGAGACAATCCCAGAGGATGAGGATGGCTTATTCAACAGTTTAAATTAATTGTGCTGCCTCTGCCTTTAAACAATGTTTTGCTTTCAAACAGACCGTCCCTTTTCCAAAATGTATCGATTCAAGTATGAGCCCCGATCTGAGACAGAGAGTAAACAACCTAACTGAATGGCCCTTTTTCAAAAGCCATCCTATTGTTTAGAGATCTCACATCTCAGCTGTGGTGAAACACAGCATTCTCACGCTGTAGTACTTTTTTAAAAATGGCAAACATTTCAGTGAGAGTTGAGATTTAGTGATGTGCTTTCCACAGTTAAAATTTTCAGTGGGGAATTACTTTGACAGGAAATAAGAATCAGTCATGCTGTACACGTGATATGAATGGAAATGTTCAGCATGTCTGTGAGATTAAAAAAAAGAGATATTCCCTTCAAACAGGACAGGGCTGGTTCCCACTGAACCTCTCCTCACTCACAAAGCGTCCTTATTCTCTCCCTTAATTCAAACGTATCAGCAGATATACAGGAAAATCTCTAGAAAAGAGATGTTATGAGTCCTAGAAATGTTCAGTTTCAAACAGCTTTAACAAGATTTCGCCCCTGACCTTTCTCAAGTAGCTGGAGAAATTATAACAAAGTATCTTTCACCTTGGGATTACAAAGAAAAATAAAAGCAAAAAAATGTTAGCAACACAGCAAACATGTCCAGACTACTACAGAACTCTACACAAAATCATCAATACTATTCACCATCTTGGATAGAGCCACAAGCTAAATATCAGTCTGAAGTGCCCTACTGGAAAGACAATTTAACAATTATGAATTCACATGTGCTCTGCTAAGTAGAGCTGTGGACTTGTCCAAGTGCCCTGAAAAGAGAAATGCAAATAGGAAATACAATAATAAGTATCTTAAAAAACGGAATGTACCTTTGCCAGAGATCTACCTGTCCCAACCCCTTTGTGTTCAGATAATTCTACTGAAGAACATTCTTGCCCAGAAGATTCTTATTGTGGCATAGAATGTATATAAAAACATTCAATCAAGAACTCGTTCAATTGGACAGTTCTCACATTTTCTGAATATTTATTTAGTGGTCCACAAGAGCAGAAATCACAACTGATGGCTTGCCACTTATTGAATAACAGAAGATCTGAATTTATATAATCAACTAGAAATATATCATATAATTTATATCCTCTGCAGAAAATTTAAAAAAATGGAATTTTAACTTCCAGGCTCCAAATAAACGATCTCCTTCACAGTTTCGCTCACCTTGATGTAGACGTCAAGACTTGAATGGACACGGTTCACTGCCAGATGGATGGATAGGGGAGTTGTATAAGGGAAGGTTGCCAGGACTACATGACTAGGAGCTGGGAAGTTGATAATCTTGAAGCCATACTTCAGAAACATGCGGATCGCTTCTTCAGATGGTTTGTCTTCGCCTTCACTCAGGACACTACCTACAGCATAGCGACATTTCTCTGGATCCACCTATGAAAATCAGCAACAACTGGCATTAGAAGGCAAAAAAGCTATAATGCTACATTTAAAATAATAGAATAATACCAGTGCTATCATTCTGTCCTGTTACAGGTTTCTTTTCAAACTGCGTTCTGCCAAATTTTGGGTTCCTCAGAAATTTTATTACATATCAGTATTTTCCCAACTATAGCTCCTTTTCCAAAACCTGTAACAGCCACAGGATAGTTTTCATCAAGTTCAATGTAAGGAGAAAGAAAAATTTTAAAACTAACACTCCAAGAATAGTACCAATCCTTTCCCCTTTTTAAACATATGTCCAAGGCTTCTAGCAAAAAAAATCAATCGTAAAAGACATCCAGAAGATTGTCAAGTTAAAAACACCAGTGTTAAGGAAAGACATTGTTAAAGGCAGGGGTCCCCAACCCCCAGGCTGCAGCCCACTACAAGGCCCTGAGCTGTTGGGAATCGGGCCGTGGAAGTGGTGGGCGAGCACATTCGTTCATGTGTGCATCTCTACTTCTGCGAGCAGTGAGCAAGTATGTGCATGCACGTGCTTACCACTGACGCAAATGGAGCTGGGTGCACGTGGATGCACGTGTGGGCTTGCCGGCCATAGAACCATCCCCCCCTCCCCCCATTTTTCTACAAAGCAAGTTACAAGTATGTATGATATGGTATCTCTTCAGCATACGTTTCATATTTGCTGAAACAGAATACACAATACCCACAAAGTTGCATTCATAAACTTTTGTAAACTGGGTATGTACTATGGGAAATTGATTTATATGTAACAAAATAACTCCAGCTTTAATAAGCAACTGTCTTACAGCAGTCTAAAATTCTCCCTTTAAGAAGTGCACAAATGAGTTATAATATAGTTTAATGGCAAGCACAAACAAGCCATTTTTCATCAATTTCCAAGTAATTCCTGTCAATTAAGCAAAGTTACCAATGTTATTGATGATATAAGTATGATATAGAAATGTAAAATTAGGATGATTAATTATTTCATGCTAAGATTATTCTTGCATAAGTGTTGCATCTGGTGAAACAGACTGCAGTCCATAGAAGCTTATGCTACCCTATTTTTTTAACCTGTAAAAATTGACAAGATTCTCTTGGTATTTCCCTCACTGGTGCATCATTTATTTTGCTATTCTTTTTGAAAATATTTTGTTTGGAATTGAAATTTCTACTATATAGTGCCGCATTATTTCTTGACTAGAAGTATAGTCCCATTTCGCAGCCCTGATTAAACAAAGGCAAAAAATAACTTGCTTACAGTCACTAAGGAACTAAATGACAGAAGACAGGTTAGCTCATTAATTTTGCACATCTAAAAATTTTTCTTAGACTTTAGAGTAAAAGTTCAGCTTGGCATAACTAAAATGACTTAATTATAGTTTTAATATGGCTCCGTAACTCCTTTGTTTGTAATGCCTGAATCAGCCCTGGAATACATGGAGCCACAAAGGACAGGAAAACACTTAGGTAGATCGCTAATTCCTCAGATACTAAATAATTACAATGTGTTCATAATAGGAGAAAAAAATGTAATAAGAGAACATTTTGTGTAGTGATTATGCTAGAAAAGAATAGGGAGATATGGATTTTAGTTCTCTCTTAGGCATTAAAGTTGGCTGGAATACTTTGGGTCAGCCACTGTCTTAGCCCAACCCATCTCACAGGGTTGTGAGAAAGCCTTATGTACACCACCTTGAGGTATACCCCCAAAAGATAGGATATCAATCAACCAAATAAATAAATTTCAGATCATAAAGTATTTATTTATTTAGAAAATGTAACACTAAGGAATGATTTCAATTCACATGTCATAAGTTAATCAGTAAATTTACCAGGACTTTGTTTATTGCATTTGTTAGAAAAATCCTCATGGGCCATTTTGCCCTGATGGAATCGCCACTTATCCCCAGATAATTTGAAAATAAGTTACTGTTTATTTAGTTGCTTATCAATTGTATCTAAAGAATTATAACAAGCCACCACTTAAAAAAGACAGCACCAGTTCTTTTGCCATTTATTCTTCAGTAATGATGATATATACAGGCTTTTAAAAAAAAGTGGATAAATCTTCTACATCTATATCTAAAGCCTGATAATAGATTTTGCATTTGCAAATGAGCATTCTTGATATCTGTCAAACAGATGTTTTCCATAAATGTGCATTGACATTCTCTGGTAAGAAAACTGCATGAACCTCTGTAACAGAAAATCCATTTGTTATTCACCAGTGCCAATTACACTTAGTAGACACACCAATTAGAGCCAATGTGAGTTAATTGTCTGCTATGACAGAAACAATAAATAAACTCCCATTGTCTACTGTCAGTTCAAAGGCCTCACTGCTCCATCTGCTAATCAAGAACAATGGCCCTGATATTTTAGTATTATTATTATTCTACACAGAGAGAAACTAACATGGTGTGTTTGGAACCTCATCAAGCAAATTCTTTATTGAGTAGGCCAAAAGGCCCTTCCATTTAAAGGATAAGGATGTATCCACTCCTTCCCCACCTGGCCCAGAAAACAACTGAAGCAGCAATCTTTACTTCCATCTCTTCCTGGCCCAAGTGCCTCAGTTTTGAGGAAGTCCTCATGGTGAAGATTGACCCAGAATACAGGTGAGCAAGGCAGACATAGAGGTAGGTGAGGCAGACAACAGTTGCCAACACAACTAGGACTGCTGCTTTTGTTGGATGAATTGCTGGTATTTATCCAATGATCAGCAGAGACTCTGCAGATTTAGAAACAAGGTCACCATATTCAGATTCTTTTCTGAAGATATTCAAGGTATTCGCTTTATTAATCTATGATGCATATTTTAAAAAAACAGCAGTCAAAGTCTCTTAATCTGAAGAATGTTATAGTTAGATGTGATTCATGACACTAGTATAAGCACACTTCAGTTTTTACCTCTAGGGAAATGTTCGTAAAACTTACCATTCTCCTACTCATATTATTTACCTCCCTTTTCCTCCTCAAAATTAGTTCTATAGCCACTTCTATTTCAAGGACAAAAGCTAGAAAAATGAACTGAAAATCTATATATTTTTTGTTTGGGACTATATACAGTTTCTAGAATTGCATTCACATCATAAAATAATCAAGAACAACTTACTTTACCGTCTGAAAAGTTCTCCAAACGGCTCTAGTCCCATCCACGGCACATCACACACTCTCCTAATAGCCAAACCTAACTGATTTTGTTCCATAATTCAAATTTCTATATCCTATGAGAGAAGTTTCCCAAACTGTCTTAATCCCTGGTAGATGAAAACCTCCACCCTTTGAGCCAGAAAGGACAATACCCAACCTAAGCAAAAGCTTTAACTAACAGTGCATTGGAAGCTATATCCTCATCCATGCTATAGAATTGCAGCACATAGTCAGGTCCACTGAAACTCCTAGGCCAGGGGTAGGCAACCTTGGCTCTTTTATGACTCGTGGACTTCAACTTCCAGAATTCCTGAGCCAGCCATGCTGAGGGGAAAGGGAGAGGTTTCCAAGCTCAGCCATGCTGGCTCAGGAATTCTGGGAGTTGAAGTCCACGAGTCATAAAAGAGCCAAGGTTGCCTACCCCTGGCCTAGGCATATTGCATTTTGTTGTGGGCAGATCCAAAACCTGGCATCTTGTTCTCTAATCCCCACTGAATGATACATTCCCATTCATTATGGAAAGAGTCACAGTAGAGGTGAAAGCTTTATTATATGGGACCTCAGGCTTTACCCTTCCATTACAAAACAAATACCGTATTTATCGGCGTATAACACGCACTTTTTCCCCCTGAAAATAGGGGGCAAATGATGTGTGCGTGTTATACGCCGATATACGGCCAGCCCGGGTAAATTCGGCCATATTCTTCAATACGGGCCGGCCCCAGCAGTTCCCCTCTCCTCTTTGTGTGTGTGTGTGTGTTTGTCTCTCTCTCTCTCAATTCTCCC
>NW_015391012.1:28695-40587 GCF_001527695.2 Protobothrops mucrosquamatus
CGCCGCCGCCAGCCGGGGCATAATACGGTAAATAAATACGAGCATGGGGATCCACGTGTGAACGAAGCCCCACTCCCCCTCCCCTTTTGCTTTCGCTCTCGAGCCGGCGCTTTTTTTTTCTTGAAATTTCCCTCTTAAAATGAAGGTGCGTGTTATACGCCTGTGCGCGTTATACGCCGATAAATACGGTAAACAAAAACCATCTAGACATATAGCTATAGAATCAAGAAGTTTAAAAAGACCACCTTGCCTCTCTCCGTATGATTAGCAACTGCTAATATGGTAATATCAGATGCAGAATGATGTTTTTCAGGGACTGTGATGTTCAGGTTATCACTATAGAATTAACTGAATCATTTATTAAAAATAAGCCAAAAAAGAAACAAACGACAAAATTTCACATATTTTCCTCTGTGTGTTGATCGGGAAAATGTGGGTCATTCAGCCGATATAATCTGGCCTGAATATACACTGATGTAACAATATTAACTCCCTTTCTTATCTGAGCAGACTACATTTTGCTTCAAAATTGATTTATAATGCTACAGATTACAATGCAGAACAAACCAATACATAGAAAATATTCTATGCTCAACCAGTTGAATAGAAAGGACAAAAATTGAGCTATTTAAAGGTTAACACTTTGACAGAACTTTTAAAGAACTGTGCTGTATTACTGCTTTTAAGAATCAAGAGGTGAAATAATGTCACCCTTACAAGCCTATGAGTTTGTTCTTCTCATGAGCCGTGGTAATATTCGTAAATTGTATCACCAATCTAATGACAGAGAGGGAAAAGCTTGATAGACAACAGAGATGGGGTCTTAATATATTCCCTGCACATCACCCTACACCTCATTCTCTGCTACCTGCAGCCCACGACAAAACTTAGCAGCGGGATTATAGTGGATAAACTTGGAGACTTAGTTCTGCAATAAGACACACTGGAAACTTTTATAGTACAAGCGTTATACAAAGGTGATCAATCTAGGGTTCTCTAGATGTTGTTGGAGCCTAACACTCAAAATCTCTTAACTATATTGGCTAAAGGTGCTATGAGTTGAATAACGTGTAAAGGGCCACAGGTTGCCCAACTCTGATGGTTTAAAAGAGCTGCATCACCAGCAGCAATGAAAGCGAGGAAGATTCCTGATTAAACAATGGGTCACTTTGGCAACAGACTGGAGGATGGGATATTAGACTTACAGTACAGGTAGTCCTCAACTTACAACAATTAGTGACCGTTCAAAGTTACAACATCACTAAAAAATGACTTACAACCATTTTTCCCACTTAACGACCGTTGCAGCATCCCCATGGTCACGTGATCAAAATTTGGACGCTTGGCAACTGATTCATATTATGTCGGTTGCCATGTCCTTGGCTCACGTCATCACTTTTGCAACCTTCTCACAAGCAAAGTCAATGGGGAAACAGGATTCACTTAGCAATTTAATAACCGCAGTGATTCACTTAACTGTGGCAAGAAAGGTTGTAAAATGGGGCAAATTCACTTAACAAATATTTCGCTTAACAACAGAAATTTGGGGCTCAATTGTGGTTGTGAGTCGAGGACTACCTGTACTCACTTCCCACTTACCTTTCCCCACCAAGTTAATTTATAGAAGGGTTGGGTGAGACGACATTTTCATGTACACTTATCAGGAATATACAGAAAATAAAAATGTGATCTCTTAAAGCCAAGTCTGTAAGGATATATGAACTAAATTTGCAGAGCAACTAATTACAATAGAAAGAAAGAAAAAAGCATACTTGGTCTTTGAATGAGGTGGCTGTTATCAAGGTTAGGCTATTTGTTTTCTTTGATTATCCCTGGAAAAATGATGCAGGAGGCCCTGGACAAACTATTCACTTAGTCACTTAGAGGAAAAGTGTTCCAAGAAAATCATCCATCTGAATTAACTGCATTGACAAATAGCTCGAAAGCACCAAGGGGATACAATCTGCATAGCAGGAGAGGGTAATTCTTTTGTGCTTACAAGAAAACGCAACACAGGACCAATCCAAACAAGTGCTTCACACTGAACACAAAAGAGAAGGAGAAACAATCTTTTGTGCAGTTCTTTTTCAAAGCAAGGAACTGCCAATCACTCTAGAGCAGGTGTGTCAAACTGCCGGCCCACGGGCCGGATGCATCATAGCAAACCCGCGCCCACCCCATTGCCGGCAATGGCAAAAAAAAGTCACAATACGTCACGACACTTAATGTGACGTTGCGAGTTTGACACCCCTGCTCTAGAGAGCATACAAAGGAGGTTACAGAAACACTTAAAGGTCCTACCTATCAATTGCAGTTAACACATAAAGTGTGCAACTTCCCAATCAGCTGCTTCTCAAATTTCCTTCCATTATAAAACTGCAGCTCTATTTTCATTCTCTTGCTTTGTCCTAAGATGCGAGGAACAAAAATTGGGAAACCTCTTGTACCTTAGAAGGTGCCAGATTTAATTCCAAATTCATATTAACACATCTCAAGATATTGACAGATCAGATGAATCTAATTAAGAATTAAGTTTGTTCACTATTAGTGTCGTGATTCCGTGCCAGCCTGTGTTCCCAAAAGCTGAGTCCGGGGAATCTGAGGAGGAGGTGGAGGAGGCATTTGAAGGGCCATCAGGGTCAGAGGGAGGCTCTGATGAATTACAAGACTCATGGTTTGATGAAGAGCCTGGGCCCTCCAGTCGTGTTCCTGATGAAGCTCAGCTGTGGGGAGAATGAGTCAGACTTGGAGGATTCACACTTGATGGACATGATGATTGATGCTCGTAGACGCAGGCAATTAGCTAGAGCAGATCAGCAGCAGTCAATACGACAACTCCAGGGGAGGAGGAGAAGGCATTGAGTAGCCATGCCTTGGGATTGCTTTATAAAAAGGGAAGGTGTGGACGGTGCTGGTTACTGAAGGCAACCGTTGCAAAGTACTTCATGGGATCATGTTATGTTAGTATTGCTGGTGACTACTTTTCTGTTTTGCATTGTGTTTCGTGTGGACAATTTCCTCCATTTGGATTGTGTTTTGCTGCTTTTGTTTCTGGACTATTTGGCAGGTTTGTTA
Organism: Protobothrops mucrosquamatus; assembly: GCF_001527695.2. Classification (NCBI taxonomy): domain Eukaryota; kingdom Metazoa; phylum Chordata; class Lepidosauria; order Squamata; family Viperidae; genus Protobothrops; species Protobothrops mucrosquamatus. The sequence goes on from NW_015391012.1 coordinate 31,771, forward strand.
CCCATATTAAAAGGGTTTGTTTTCTTTTGAGTTTCCAGCCTATTTTCTCAACAGGGGTTTTGTCCTTGTGCCTTTAACAAGGACGGCCATAGGCTGGGATAGAACAATTAGATTATCAGTTCATTTCGGGTTACAGCAAAGAATTGTTACACATAAAAATATTAACAAGCTACTCAAGAAGGCTATAACTCAGCTACCTTAAGCCAGCTGTGTGTATTTATACCACCCCCAAAAAGGTCAAGATATAAACTTAATAATAAACAATAAACAGACCTCATTTCAAGACATATACTTTCTTTTTCTTTTATTTGAAAAGCAATGTAAGAAGCTGTAAGTTGGTGGACTTATGTAAGCCACTATTTCTTAGCCTCAGTCTTTCCAAATGCAATGGAGGATAATAATACTGATGCCTCTTACAAGGTCTTATAAGGATTCCAGCTAAACAGTGCACTTGCTGCCCTCTGAACTCTTGAATACACTGTGAACATGTTAAGCATAAAATATTGTGTTAATCTGTTATGTTAACTGACAGCCGCATAGCCAAAGGAGAAAGCTGAGACAGAGGCTGAAGATTTGAGGGAAAGAGTGCTTCAAGGGTGCTATTAATTAAAAAAAACAAAACAAAAAAGAGCTCCCTTGCTTCTTTCTTCTCCAGGCTGATTGTGTTAGTACATATTGAACTATTTAAAAAGAAAATCAGCTTTCCAAACAGATTTAGGCTGTGCTGTCTGTGTACTCAAGACTGTTTCTTTTTCAAATCCTTCCCTCTCTCCATTTCCTAGACCAGGGTTTTTCAAATTGTGTCCTACTGAACCTTAAGAGTTCTGAAAGGACGTAAAGGTGTTCCAAGAAAAATAAAAAAAAGAGAGAGAGAGAGAGAGAGAGAGAGAGAAAGAGAGAGAGAGAGAGAGAGAGAGAGAGAGAGAGAGAAAGAGAGAGAGAGAGTGTTCACTTAAAACCAATTCTGGTCACCAAGATACAAAAAAGAGGTAGAGTGCAGAGAAGAGCAACAAAGATGATAAGAGGTCTGGAAAGTAAACAGAACAGAACAGAATAACAGAGTTGGAAGGGACCTTGGAGGTCTTCTAGTCCAGCCCCCTGCTCAGGCATGAAACCCTATGCCATTTCAGACAAATGCTTGTCCAATCTCATGGTTAAGAGAACTAGGTATGTCTAGTCCAGGGGTGGGGAACCTTGGCTCTTTTATGACTTGTGGACTTCAACTCCCAGAATTCCTGAGCCAGCCACCCTTGGTCTAGTCTAGTGAAGAGAAGGATTAGGGGTGAATATAGCTGTCTTCTGATACTCACAAAGAAGAGGAGGTTGATTTATTCTCCACAGCATTGAGGATAGGGCAAGAAACAATGGGTGGAAGCTGATCAAATCCAGCCTGGCACTAAGGAAAAATTTCCTGACAGTGAGAACACTTAATTGATGGAACAACTTGCCTCCCAGAGTTTTGAGTGCTCCATCACTGGAGGTTTTCAAGAAAAGACTGGGCAACCATTTTATGGTATAAGGTCCCCTGCTTCGAGCAAGGGATTGAACTAGAAGACCTGCAAGATCCCTTCCAGCCCTTTTCTGCCACTGGTGCTTTGCCTGCTAATAAGGGGCTCCGGGGAAAAGTGTTTAAACCACTTCCACAGTGCCAAGAGTTTGGAAATCCCTGTCTTAGATTACCCCAAAGCATCTTTTGCCAAGATACAGAAAACCTATAATTCAGTATACATAACCCAGTGATGGCGAACCTTTTAGAGACCGAGTGCCCAAACTGCAACCCAAAACCCACTTATGCATGGTCGGGTGCCGGGTGGGTGTGGCACATTGGGTGGGCGTGGCCCATTGGGTGGGCGTGGCTGCGGTGGTAACGGCAGACTGGGTGGGACTAAAAAGTTCAATCAATCAATTCCAACTTTGCAAGATCTTTTTTTTTCCCGCAAGAAGTTGAAATGAACTGATTGAACCTTTTTTTTTTGCACACGGCGGTGGAGGCCTATAAAACCCAGCTGAAGGCCTAGGACTGGGGCGACGGCGCACGTGCCCACAGAGAGGGCTCTGAGTGCCGCCTCTGGCACCCGTGCCATAGGTTCGCCACCACTGACATAACCTAATGGCAGAAGAAGACTGGTGAAATTAGCTGAATGATAATTATTTCTATTTATTTCAATGCACCTACACTTTTATACAGCAAATATTATTCTCAAACTACCTGGGATAGGCTTAGTTTGAAAGAATATGGCTTTCTTAAGTTCAGCCGATTATTGAGTGATTGCTGGTATTTACTAACTCTTACAGTGTAATGAAATATGTTTTTGCTTCCTTCTTTTAATTTTTTTTCCTACCACAGGAGATATTTCCCCCCCCCCCATTAAAATTGATACTCACATAATATGACACTTTACAGCAATACTGTACAATGTGGGCATGGTTGTTCCACCCACACCCCAAGAAATAGAGGTAAATCAACAATAATTCTCTTAGCAGAAGAAATAGTGGAATACTTAAAGCAAAAAGACAAGGTTTTCTTGCAACTCACCGTTGCCACCATGTGTCCTAAAATCAATACTGCAAGAAACATTATTTTTACACCCGAGTCACAAAACATGTTTTTTTGGGCAAAGACAAGTGATTTACTTAAATCATAGGCAAAAGAGAATTTATCTTACTGGTATCATAACTGCCTGGAACTTCCTTATGTGCCCTTTTGGCATTTTTGGGCTGCTTCACTAAAAAAAATACATTTCAGAAACAAGCAGAAAATGGACAGCTTCGTGTTTAGTATAATTAAATTTCTTTATGGTAGTGATTTTTTTCATGTTGAGAGAAAATATTTTTTTTGGCTGCTAGGAGTATGGGCCTTAAACATAAGTGTACAAACCCTCTAAATAAAATAGCAAGATAGATGTTTTGCAATATGTCAACATTGAAAACCAAACAATAAAAAAACTAGCCAGTTTGCATTTCTCCTCCAATTTCAGAGACTGCTAGAAGCCCTGTGCTGAAGATCCTCAATTGCTTAATAATCCAGGAACAATTTTAAGGGTTAGGGTTAGCTTTAACTATATTTTCAACTGTTTTTTTTTCTGCTTTTCCATCAATCACATTTCCATCAATATGTGGACTTTGCAACCAGAGGGGACAATACACTGGATCTTGCTTACTCCAACATCAAGAATGCATTTCAAAGCTATCCCCCGCCCTCACCTGGGCTCCTCTGACCATCTCTCAATGCTGCTTATTCCAGCATATAAACCTTTATTAGTCAGAGTGAAACCTACAGTATAGCAGGTGAGAGTTTGGACAGAGGGAGCTATAGAAGACTGCTTTGAGTACACAGATTGGGGCATGTTTAAGGAAGCAGCTACTGATAACCAATATACAAATGTTGAGGAGTATGCCACCACTGTGTCTGCATATATCCAGAAGTGCATAGAAGATGTCTGTGTCCTGAAAAGCATTATTGTGAGGGCGAATGAAAAATAGTGGCTGACTTATGAGGTCCGCAAGATGCTGAAAGCATGGAATGTGGCTTTTAAATCTGGTGACATGCTGGCATTTAGAACAGCCAGAGCAAATCTGAAAAGTGCCATAAAAGGTGCAAAGAAAGCCCGTTGCCAGAAAATTCAGAACTTTTTTCAGGACCCAACAAACACCAGCAGAATGTGGAAAGGGATCCAGGCCATTACGGATTATAAAGTGGCTCCATCGAGATGCAAGGATGACACAGACTTCCTAAACAAACTGAATGCATTTTTTGGTAGATTTGAGGCATCAAATAGCACTCCTGCTAGGAAAGCTGTGCCCCATCCTGATAAGCAAGTGCCAAGCTTTGATACCACCTCTGTCTGGAAAACACTGCAGACAGTTAACATTTGGAAAGCAGCAGGCCCAGATAACATCCCTGGATGTGTCCTCAGGGAATGTGCAGGGGAGCTGGCTTGTCTTCTCACAGATATTTTCAATCTCTCATTGCAGCAGGCAGTGGTCCCATCGTGTTTTAAGACGGCCATCATCTTGCCAGTGCCAAAAAAGTCCACAATTACAGGCCTCAATGATTACCGTCTGGTTGCACTGACATCCACCATCATGAAATGCTTTGACAAGCTGATAAAGGACACTTTTGTATCTAGCCTCCCGCCAGCTTTTCACCCGCTTCAGTTTGCCTACCGACCAAATCGCTCTACGGAGGATGCTATTTCTTCCGTTCTCCATCTGAGTCTGAAGCACTTAGAGGAAAGAAATACTCATGTGCGTTTGTTGTTTGTCGACTTCAGTTCGGCGTTTAACACAATCATTCCCCAGCATCTAGTAGACAAACTGGGCCTTTTAGGATTAAACACTCCTTTGTGCAACTGGATTCTTGATTTTCTTACCAACAGGCCCCAATATGTGCGAGTTGGAACAAATACCTCTAATACCATTTTCTTGAGCACAGATTCTCCTCAGGACTGTGTCTTAAGTCCACTGCTGTACACCCTGTTGACGCATGACTGTTGTGCTAGGTTTGCCACCAACCATATTGTGAAATTCGCAGATGATACAACAGTAGTGGGCCTTATTCAGGATGACAAGGTGGAAGCTTACCGCAAGGAGATTGAAGGTTGGTGAACTGATGTAAGGAAAACAGCCTAGTTTTAAATACCGGAAAAACCAAAGAGATCATTGTTGATTTCAAAAAAGGCAGGCACAGCCACACTTCTCTGTGCATTAATGATTCACCTGTGGAAATGGTTACCAGCATCAAATTCCTGGGTGTGCAGCTAACCAGTAGGCTGACTTGGTCGCTCAATAGTGAGAAACTAGTGAAGCGGGCACAGCAGCGCCTGCATTTTCTGCACTGCATGAGAAAAGCACATCTTCCTTCCCCTGTCCTGACCACTTTCTACAGGGGGACAATCAAGATCATCCTGTCATACAGCATCACAGTCTGGTTTGGAAGCATCACTGCTTCAGACAAGAAGGCAGTGCAGAGAGTGGTGAGAATGGCCGAAAAGATCATTGGCAATTCCCTCCCTCCCATCCAGGACATAGCACAGAAGCGTTGCTTGAGCAGGGTCCGTAAGATTATCTGGGACACTACACACCCTCTTCACGACCTGTTTTCCTTGTTACCTTCTGGGAGGAGGCTTCGTGAACATCCAGATTCAGCCATAGTTTCATTCCATACAGCATTAACCTTGTGAACTCTCAAGCTTCCTCCTTCCGTTATATATTCAAGATGGACAGTATATAATATTTATTTGCTACGTATATGTAGGGATGTGGGTCTATACATATGTTGTTCATAGTATGTTTAGGTGTGTGTCATGTATGTGTTTCGCTTTGAGAGTGGGCAACTAAATTTCATTTTTGATGTGTGCCGTTGTGCCCACAGTAAAAAAACGGCAATAAAGATTACCTTATCTTATCTTATCTTAAATGTGGATAGCAATCTGTTGCCAAGCCTTGTCACTTCTCTCTGCTGCAACTTTCTGCCTAGTCATCATTGTCCCTTCAGTTACAGCGTGCTTCACGTTAACCTGGCTGTCACTTGCTTTGACTACTGTAGCCTTCCCTCTACTACACATTATTATTCTTACCTTTTTTCAAAATCTTACTTTAAAATACTTCACCATTATCACTCCAATTACAGAGACTTTCCTCTTCAATCATTTGCACTTGTTTTCTGTCCCTTTCTATATCTCTGACAAATTATTATTATCTTTCAAATCCTTGCATATTCCATTATATTTCTTAATAATTATACTTCCCCTGTAGGTAGCCGTTTCAAGCAGAGTATGAGTTCACTTAAGCATGTCATTGCGACCTGTGAGTCAGTTCTTTATTATTATTCTCATTTCTGAATGGAGGATTAATGTTGACAGTTATTACTTGCTATGCCTCTCCTAGAGGAAGAAACATCCATAATCTGTGCTATGGTGATGGAAGGATCTGCATACCCTAGTATTAAAATCAAAGAGCACAGTGGGGGAAAAAGGGACTAACATTAAATATAAAGAAGACTACACTAATGGCAACAGATACAACAACTGGCATTAGAACTGATATTATTAAAGTGGAAGAAAGCTTCTGCCTTTCAATCATCAACAGTAAAGGAACAGACAAACAAGAAATATGCCACAGAATAGCATTTGGTAGAGCAATTGTGAAGGCAGTGAAAAAAATATTTGGATGCTGTCATATGTCTACACCTAAAAAGATCAGAAAAGTACAAGTTAAGATATTCCTTGTGACAGACACTCCATGGAAGCGAAAGTTGGACTTCGAAGAAACAAGGTATGATGACTATTAGTGCCTTTGAACACTGATGTTAGAGAAGAGAGCCAAGAAAAACCAATGAATCATTGAACAAATCAACCCAGGGTTCTCAGGCAAAGCACAAAACTCAAATTATCCTTCTCAGAACACATTATGTGAAGACCTATTCTGTGGGAAAGGCTTTAATGCTAGGAAAGGTGAAAGGAAAGAGAAGAGAATGGCCAGCAGCAAGATGGCCGGACTCAGTTACAGGGCTGATGAGTCCACCCTTGTGAATCCTGAAAGAAAGACGGATTGTCATGGAGAAAAGTATGTGGTCACTTGGAATTGAAAATGATTTGATAGAACATAGTCAATCAAGGCACCTCCTACTAATAACTTCTGTTCCAACTACTCCCAATCACACACCATCTCTTGCTCTCTACTGCAGTATCATCAATCCTCATTTGATGCCTATTATGCTTTAAACATCCTCCTTGAACATGTGAGGTATGTCCCTCTACTTCAGAGGTGGCCCCTTTATGACTTGTGGACTTCAACTTCCAGAAGTCCCGAGCCAGTTGAAGTTGAAGTTCACAAGTCATAAAAGGGCCATAGTTCCCCATCCCTGCTGCACCTCTTCCTTCCAATTCCACTTCGGAACCCAAGGAGGATTCTCCAGATTCTGTGGCTATGCTTAACCACAACTATGTTTGCTGTCATGCTTATATTCCAGCGGTATTCATTCATCTATTGCTTTTATTACACTGTAAACCTATGAGTTGCATTTGTTTATTTCAAAGGAACATATACACTGACAGTCCTACGGATACTGAAATTCAAACATTACCAGTCCGTAAAATGTCACAATTTTCCACTTTGAAGACATTTCCAGAAACCAGAGATGGAAAACCTACAGCCCTCCGATCAAATTCTGTCCACTGGCCATCTGTCTATTCCCCAACTTTCAGTAATAAAAAAAGAACCAAATGTGCATTTCTTCACATGTAGTGAAGAAGTACCTGTACTGTACTCACATCAGTAGTACAGGTAGTCCTTGATTTATGACCACATTTGGGACCAGAATTTCTGTTGATGAGTAAGGTAGTTGTTAAGTGAGTCATGCCCAATTTTATGACTTTTTTTGTCAATGTTGCCAATGTTGCTAAGTTGCAATGTTCCTATCCATTTGGAGCGAAGCCAGATGCAGCTCCCACTTCTGCTATTGAAAGTTACTTGGATTTAAATTATAAGCAGACGGAACTAAACAGGAGGTTTGGAGTGGTTTCGGATTATTTGTGACTTTGACTCTGAGAATATATTAGCATCTTCTTTATTCAGTAGAGATTTAAAGTGAGAGGAAGATGGCTGCGACTGCCGTTTCTTTGGAATAGATAAGAAACTTTCATTTTTTTACTTTCACTTTCTTCTGGTTACTAACTGGATAGAGATACATTGTGCTCCTTTGGCTTTTGGAAAGTTTTAGTTGTAATGAATTTGCAATGCCTATTTGTTGGAGATACTTAAGAATATTATTACTCTTATGGACTACTGGCTTATATCTCTAAGACTTTGGATTTGCAATACTAATGGTTTGAATTTGTTACAAAAAAGAAGAATGCTTTTGAAGTCTTATATTTTAAAACTTTGGACTTGCAGTGTGAAGAGATCCAGGAGGATAAATTTATATGACTGTTTTGAAAGTTTTTTATTTGCAAAATTTTTGATTTGGAATATTAATGGTCTCTAGAAAGTATTGTAAAAAGAAAGAATTTTTTAATGTTTGAAGAATTTTTTATTGTTTTAAAAGATTATATCGTTTTAGACAGAAAGTATGATTTTAAAAAATTAGAGATTATGATTCAGTTAAAATAATTGATTGATCTTTTGGGTATATATTATTAGAATTAATAAGAAAGAAAATTTTATTTAAAGGATTGAAGTATTTGAAATTAAAGAAGAGAGTAGATGATTAATATTTGAATGATTTTTTGGGGATATATTATCAAAATTTGTTGTAAAAAAAAAAGAAAGAAAATTTTATTTAAAAGATAAGTATTTGAGATTAAAAAAGAGTTTAGATGATTAATGATATATAATTGTATTATTTTAAAGGATTTATACTGTTTTAAAGGTAGTTAAAGATTGTATTTAATGGGTTTAAGATACTTGGATGATTAATAGCAGTAAGATTAGTAGTTAATTTTTACTTTTTATTTTTGTAGAAATGGCAAAGTTTAATTTTTAGATATTTGGATTTGGGGAAGATGGATAATTATATTTTGAGTTTTGGAGCTAAAATATGTAGTATATAATTTTTGTTGTTTTTTATTATTATTTGAGTTAAAGTTTATATATTTTATATAATTTATATATGCATCTTATAGTTAAGTTTGTTATTGTTTATTAGAGTTAAAGTAAATTAATACTTGTATGTATTATAATTGGATTGTTTTTGTTAGATTTGGGTTGTGTACGTGACTACTCCTGTATTTAGTTCTGGGAAGTCCGGGGGGGGGGGTTTGGTGGAAAGGGATGAAGGGATAGAATTATATAAAATTTGGTGTATTTATTCTTTAT
>NW_015391012.1:42533-47990 GCF_001527695.2 Protobothrops mucrosquamatus
TTTCTTTTTTTGTATTCTGTTGCACTAAAAAAATGTCAGAAGTCACTTCTCCTTTTCTTCTTTTTTTCTTTCTCTCTGTGCCCCCTTCTTCTTTTCCACTTTAACTTTCCTAACTTTTATTTCTATTTGTATTTTATCTTATAATAAACTTTGATAAGCCATGTATAAAAAATGGGCAATTCAGTTTGACTAGAAGAAACAAAACAGCTGCTCATTGGTTCTGCTTAACCTGCTTGTATTCAAGCTGTAGTCCTAGCATAATGGACTCAGCCTAGCTGCATATAACCTGTAAAATGCATTTCATAGCAATGCCGGCTGCTTCTCTTATGTCAAGAGTAGTATCTCGTATAAAAGGAAATGCATTTCAAAGGACCAGGGTACATTTACAATTTAATCTAAGACTTTGACTGTTTCAAAAGTTTTCACATATCTCCAGGCTTAAATCAAAGCAGGTAGGTTCAGGAAATCTACGTAGAGGCTGAGTTACTTGACTGTTTCCATTCACTAACTGACACAAAGCCTCTGGCAAGTTAGGATCTGATCTGATCCTAGTTTTTTTCTAAATCAGTAAATGCTAATACAAAGTATTTCCCAATTTCACCAAGCTTAGGAGTTCCCTCCTGGGCTGGGTTTGGAAAACAACAGAAATGTTTTGTTTCTCTACCTGGCTGGCTGACTGGTTGATAGAATAGTTGGCAAAATGAAATCTAATCAAAAGCTCAAAAACAAACAATTTAACTGTAATAGATCCTATTCAACTATAACTGAAAATCAAATTGAAACATTAGGTGTTTCCTCTTCTCAACTGTGAGAATATTAATCTTTTGGGTTAATATTAATATCAATATTAATATTAATTAATAATTGGATTAATATTTGTGACTTTTCAAAATCTAAAATATCAGCTAAATTATGGTGTTACACTCTTTATTAATACGATGCGAAGATACTGAGTTTTGAAATACAGTATCCAAGGGACATCTGCTGAGCCTATTTGTCTGTAGTCAAGTAAAAGTTAGGAAGCACTCAAAGAACTTAATCAGCCACAAAAGCAAACAGCCGAGGCTGCAGATCTCTTGAGGGGCGTATGTTGTGCCCAGGACAACTAGCAACTATGCTCTGCTAAGATCTCCATAGGGCAGACCCAGTCCCAGTTCACTTACCACAACAGGTTCAAAAGTTGCTTTCTGAAAAAAAGCAGTCGATATAGACTATTCCAAACAAAAAGGAAGAGTGCGGTTGAGGGAGATAAATGGATCCTGCAGCAAGCAAGGCAGATGGGGAGAGTAGGACGGGTAGGAACGTGGGGATTTTAACTCTACAAGCAGGAACAGAGTAGGACCAGTAAATTTGGAAATTTCTTGTTGTGGTATCATAACTAAGGAAATATTTGAGGTAGAAAAAGTGGTAGCACAGGCAGCTGAGGCACAAAAGCAGCATATACATCTATCAATGCGTACGGCAGCCCTTCCCAATTTGATACCCACCTAATGCAGGGAATTTGGTGCTTTAACATCTCTATATATCAGTAAGACAATACATTGTGAGAAAATCAGGTATAATGTGCTGGTGCCCTCTCCCCAACCACTCAGTGCCCCATATTTCATTAAATCAGAAGGGACATCAATGAAAAATAGAGCAAAGTATCAGGAGGCTCCCAAATTGGAGAACACTGGCATCATTTTTTGATTACAAGTTTGACACAAACAAAAGAAATAACAAACTTCAAAGAGAACGCGCAGCTTTGTACAAGCGATCTACACACTGTGCCATTCCTAATATGCAGACTGAATTATTTCTGCATAGCATGAGCTAGCAAAAATGTTTCTACTACATGTCTGTGGCAGGGGAAGATCTGCACCGAAGTTTAATATGAAGTTGTTGAAGTCAGGCACAGATCTTATGTAAATAGTAATTATATACACCAGCTCATATACATCTCAATCAACTATGCTATGTGGGAACCAGTCAAGTAAAAGCATAGACGTGACAAACATCACAATGTGAATCACACCCTGGCCAATACTCAGTCTCCAAATTTGCAAATAGAACCCAATGTCAATGCAAATAAAAAATTAGCTTCTTAAAAAATACTCCAGGGAAAAGCCAAATGATTTTTTTAATCAAGTTGGAGAAAAATCTACTTGTGATTCCTGGTAAACATTAAAAATGTAGATGTAGCTCAGAGCGGCCACTTGCTCTTATGTACAGTATACATTCGGAGTCATTCACTGCCTTACCATTGGGCACAATTGTTATACAAATTTTAAAATGTGGTGTGGGAAGTCAGCCCCCAGAGAAGGAAGTATTAAAAGGGCAGGAAAATATATTCCCTCAAAGGATCTTAAAGAGGCAGAAAAGCATGCCCAGTTTTTCTTAATAGCCCCAGGTCTCCATCCCACAAGCAGAAGCCAGCTCTGTACAAATGCAGATGTAAACCATCAGGAAGGTTGAAGCTAGGAGATTAAGAAGACAAAGACACCTAAAATCTGCATACCTCACCCAAACTCTAAGAGTCATTAGCCCCAGCACCAGGGAAGCAGGATATGACCTTTGGGACATAATAGGATTAACCCATCACCATCAGAATACCAGAAAAGCACACTCAGACTCAGGTCAAAGTTCATGCCACAGGAACAGGAAACAACTCAAAACAAAAGGCTCCAGAGGGTATAAAAACCCACTCCCTACATGTGCTCAGCCCTTTTTTCTCCCCTTTTTTCTGCCAGAGCCAATTTTCTATCTGGCTCTTCTCTTCAATAAACTGCAACCTTCTTTCTAAAGCAGTCGCCATGTTGTTTATTCCTGGCTTGGACTGAACCATGATGAAGACTTTTCTTCCAACAGTGGATTATATTCATTCTCTGTATATCTTGTTCTCTTGTTTTTATTTTTCTTGATCTCTATTTCGTTTCTGATTACTTATATTGAATTTTATTGTTGTTGCATTACGAGCTTAACAGAATCATCTGGAATTGGGCCGCACTTCAATTAAACACCAGGCCTGTGAACAGTTGCTTGCATCTTAGCTTTTTGCATGTTTATAATGACACAGCTACCAGCTTTAATGATTACATTAAATTCCCCCCAAGTCAGAGGGATCAGCAAAAGGAATAGTGTCTTCTTATAAATGCTTCTTCTTGTTGTTGTTAGTTGCGAAGTCGTGTCCGACCCATCGCGACCCCATGGACAATGTTCCTTCAGGCCTTCCTGTCCTCTACCATCTTCTGGAGTCCATTTAAGCTCACGCCTACTGCTTCAGTGACTCCATCCAGCCACCTTATTCTCTGTTGTCCCCTTCTTCTATTGCCTTCAATCTTTCCCAGCATTAAGCTCTTCTCCAGTGAGTCCTTCCTTCTCATTAGATGGCCAAAGTACTTGAGTTTCAACTTCAGGATCTGGCCTTCTAAAGAGCAGTCAGGGTTGATCTCCTCTAGGACTGACCGGTTTGATCGCCTTGCAGTCCAGGGGACTCGCTGGAGTCTTCTCCAGCACCATAGTTCAAAAGCCTCAATTCTTCCTCCAGAAGCGGTGAATGCGCCAACACTGGAAGTTTTTAAGAAGAAACTGGATAGCCATTTGTCCGAAATGGTATAGGGTTTCCTGCCTGAGCAGGAGGTTGGACTAGATGACCTCCAAGGTCCCTTCCAACTTATTATTATTATTATTATTATTATTATTATTATTATTATTATTATTATTATTATTATTATTATTATTATTATTATTATTATTATTATTATTATTATTTTGCACTCAGCCTTTCCTATGGTCCAACTTTCACAGCCATACATTGCAACTGGGAAAATCATGGCCTTGACTATACGTACTTTTGTTGGCAGGGCGATGTCTCTGCTTTTTAGTATGCTGTCTAGATTTGCTTAAGAACTTCTGCAATCAATTATAAAACTTATATATTATACAGTTTGTGAGGACAGAATCTTAGTCAGAAGGTTGTTTTCTGGTACTTTGGCAGTTGTCAGTCCTTCAAGACAGACAAAATCAAGAAACAGAAGCAGTAGGGATTCCACGATACGTTTTATTTTTGTAGGACAAGATAATCAGAGAACCGATTTGGTGTGGTAGCTAAGTGCTGGCCTAGAAACTAAGAGCCTGTGAGTTCTTGGCCTGCCTTAGGCATAAAAACCAGCTGGGTGATTTTAGCCAATCACTCTCTCTTGGCCCAATCCCCCTCATAGAGTTGTTGTTATGGAGAAAATAGGAGGTGCAGTAGGTGTACTAGGTATGTTTGGTTCTGAGAGAGAGAGAGAAAAAAAAAGAGAAAGAGACAGACAGACAGACAGACAGACAGACAGACAGACAGACAGACAGACAGACAGACAGCTTATATTGAAAGCCTATCTGAGACAGTCTCTGCCCCATCTTATACCATTTCTTTCTTACACTTTCCACTTTCTCAAGATTGAGTTGCAATTTCTCCTCCCTTAACAGTTCATTGATTTCTTCCCCCTTCCCAAGACACATCCATATTCTTTCACAAAAGCCTTGGCGATAGGACAATATGTTTTAAGTTTTATCCCAAAGATGCTTTTTTCAGGAGACAACTGGACTTTCTTGTTTTTCTTTGAAGACATTTCGCTTCTCATCCAAGAAGCTTCTTCAGCTCTGACTAGATGGTGGTGAATGAAAGGATTTATATTCCTTTTAGACAGCTGGTCATTTGCATTCTTTTAGGGAGTTGTTGAGGCCATTTGGAGGTTTATCTATGTCCTCAATTTTTGGCAAATTTGGCAGAACACTAAAAAATGGAAACCGAGGCTGCACTGTGTAGTTAGAAGAGCTGATAAGAATGAAAAATTGCAGGTAGCCTTGTCTGTACATGTTGTTGGAGAAGAGGGTAGAGAAGGGTTTAACATGTTCCAGTTTGATGAGGTTTCTTATAAGCAAAAATAGCAGGTATCATTTGGGAAATTTAGTATTTACTTCACTTCAATAAAAAAATATTGCACAATGGAAGACATAAAACAAAGAGAAGGAATTGATCCTATTTAGAGTTTAAACTTTTAGTACAGCCTCATGAGCTTAGAGAATTATGCAACTCTGATTAAAGACTATGTAGCGAGAAGAATAAGATCTAAAAGAGTAAGAGAAAAACTGTTAAGGATGAATAATTTAATCATGAAACACAGTTTTGATGTTTGTAGACCCGTGGAAATAGATATATGGTGGAATACAAAAATATGCTTTATTAAAACCAGTATCTCAGAAGTGAGTTACAATATTAAAATCCAAAGATTGGAAGCATCCAAATTTGAGGTACAAATTTTATCATTCTAAAAAAGCGTGCCCAGATGTTGGTAAAAAATGTAAAAAGCCAATTCATTTCACAAAAATGTGTATAACCAATGGCATGATTTTACATACACGTTACATACAAATTTTATAAAGCCCCAAACATATTGAAGATATATTTATTTAATTTATTTGTTAAATTAA